>NC_138777.1:211923573-212221073 GCF_965119305.1 Pelophylax lessonae | reverse complement strand
TGTTAAACAGCTTCTGGGCATGCCCAGAAGCTGAGCAGGGATGACGCGCCCACACCGGAAGTGACGAGCCAGGCCGGTGCAGTGCATTGGGGGACTCTGACGTCACGGAAGAGGGACGCTGCGGCTTCAGCTGCCCACACCTGAGATGGCAGCGCTGGAGAAGAAATTTTCAAGGTAAGTATTTCTTCTTACAGGTAAGTTCGACCCAGGACAGTTCAGAGGCTATCCATTGTGGAATGTACTAGCCCTGACTGTCCCGGGGGTATTTTTAGCTAAAATTGACCCCCGAGGCTGGAACTCCGCTTTAAGCAATATGTTGCTTGAGGTTAAGATGCTTCTACTGATCTTTTTCATATTGTAACCATAAAACTCTAATAAAACTTTATAGGAAAAAAAAAAAAAAGAAAAAAGACACCAGTCCATCCAGTTCAACCTAATAATAATAATAGTCTCACACTATTAATATTATACATTTACAGTATCTCATAAAAGTGATTATACCTCTCACATTTTTGTAAATATTTTATTACATCTTTTCATGTGGCAATACTGAAGAAATTACACTTTGCTACAATGTAAAGTAGTGAGTGTACAGCTTGTATAACAGTGTAAATTTGCTGTCCCCTCAAAATAACTCAACACACAGCCATCAATGTCTTAACCGCTGGCAACAAAAGTGAGTACACCCCTAAGTGAAAATGTCCAAATTGGGCCATATTAGCCATTTTACCTCCCCGGTGTCATGTGACTCGTTAGTGTTACAAGGTCTCAGGTGTGAATGGGAAACAGGTGTGGTAAATTTGGTGTTATCGCTCTCACTCTCTCATACTGGTCACTGGAAGTTCAACATGGCACCTCATGGCAAAGAACTCTCTGAGGATCTGAAAAAAAGAATTGTTGCTCTACATAAAGATGGCCTAGGCTATAAGAAGATTGCCAAGACCCTGAAACTGAGCTGTGGCTAAGATCATACAGCATTTTAAAAGGAAAGGATCCACTCAGAACAGACCTCGCCATGGTCGACCAAAGGAGTTGAGTGCACATGCTCAGCGTCATATCCAGAGGTTGTCTTTGAGAAATAGATGTATGAGTGCTGCCATCATTGCTGCAGAGGTTGAAGGGGTGGGGGGTCAGCCTGTCAGTGCTCAGACCATACGCCGCACACTGCATCAAAGTGGTTTGCATGGCTGTCGTCCCAGAAGGAAGCCTCTTCTAAAGATGATGCACAAGAAACCCGCAAACAGTTTGCTGAAGACAAGCAGACTAAGGACACGGATTACTGGAACCACGTCCTGTGGTCTAGAGACCAAGAAAAACGTATATGGTTCAGATGGTGTCAAGCGTGTGTGGCGGCAACCAGGTGAGGAGTACATAGACAAGTGTGTCTTGCCTACAGTCAAGCATGGTGGTGGGATTGCAGAGATTTATAGTAACTAAGTAGAACTACTTCACTACTGTACTTAAGTACCGAAAGCAGTGGCAGCTGGTGCTCAAAATTTTTGGGGGGGCGCAAAAAGAAAAATGTAATAGGTATTGCTTCGCGTCAAAAAACGCAGTAAAAAATTGCGTGACTTTGAAGTCATGGTACAGGCATGGCATAGGTGATGGTACAGGCATGGCACAGGTGATGGTACAGGAGATGGTATAGGCATGGCACAGATATGGTATAGGCATGGCACAGATATGGTATAGGCATGTCACAGGTCATGGTACAGGAGATGGTATATGCCCCCTTTCAATGCAGAGACCAGCGTGTGTGCCCCCTTTAATGCAGAGATCAGCGTGCGTGCCCCCTTCAATGCAATGAACACTGTGCTGTGCCCCCTTCAATGCAATGAACACTGTGCTATGCCCCCTTCAATGCAATAAACACTGTGCTGTGCCCCCTTCAATGCAATAAACACTGTGCTGTGCCCCCTTCAATGCAATGAACACTGTGCTGTGCCCCCACAATGCAGAGTTCAGCGTGCATGCCCCCTTCAATGCAACTGTGCTGTGCCCCCTTCAATGCAATGAACAATGTGCTGTGCCCCCTTCAATGCAATAAACACTGTGCTGTGACCCCTTCAATGCAATAAACACTGTGCTGTGACCCCTTCAATGCAATAAACACTGTGCTGTGCCCCCTTCAATGCAATGAACACTGTGCTGTGCCCCCACAATGCAGAGTTCAGCGTGCGTGCCCCCTTCAATGCAACTGTGCTGTGCCCCCTTCAATGCAATGAACAATGTTCCATGCCCCCATCAATGCAGAGTTCAGCGTGCAAGCCCCTTTCAATGCAGAGCGCCACAGCATTGTCCCCAATCACTGCAGAGCGCCACAGCATTGTCCCCAATCACTGCAGAGCGCCACAGCATTGTCCCCAATCACTGCAGAGTTCCACAGCATTGTCCCCAATGATTGCAGAGTGCCACAGCATTGTCCCCAATGATTGCAGAGTGCCACAGCATTGTCCCCCAATGATTGCAGAGTGCCACAGCATTGTCCCCAATGATTGCAGAGTGCCACAGAATTGTACCCCAATGAATGCAGAGTGCCCACATCATTGTACCCCAATGATTGCAGAGTGCCCACAGCATTGTACCCCAATGATTGCAGAGTGCCACAGCATTGTACCCCAATGATTGCAGAGTGCCCACAGCATTGTACCCCAATGATTGCAGAGTGCCCACAGCATTGTACCCCAATGATTGCAGAGTGCCCACAGCATTGTCCCCCAATGATTGCAGAGTGCCCACAGCATTGTACCCCAATGATTGCAGAGTGCCCACAGCATTGTCCCCCAATCAATGCAGAGACCAGCGTGCGTGCTCCCTTCAATCCAATGCACTTACCTGGCGGCGGCTCGGCTCCCAGCGGCGGCTTCTCCCCTCCTTGATACTTCGTCCTCTTCTGCGGCGGCGGGAAGGTGAGCGGCTTCTCCCTCGTCTCGGCCTCTCCTCTTCTCTGCGGCGGGAACCGGCGGGAAGGTGAGCGGCGGTGACGGTGAGTGACTGATGCACGCACCGGCACTGCCCCCATTGCGACGTCAGCGGGATGTCCTGGATGATGATTGGTCCAGGCTGGAGACTGGACCAATCACAGCCAGGATATCACGAAAGTGGGGGTGTCCTAGCGCTGTGCCCTGCGCCCAGGTTACTCCCCCAGAAGGCAGCCAATCGGCGCCTCTTCTGGGTCATAAACCCCACCGCCCCCCCCCCCCCCCCCACACAGCCTCCACATAGGCCTAGCGAACGCAATTTTTTTTTTTTTTGAAAACTTTATTGCTCTTTTTGTAAAAAATTTTTTTTTCTTTGTTTAGGGGGGGGGGGGGGGGCGATGATTTCAAAACTTCTACTCCGATATTTTTTTTTTGTGCTGCATAGTTACTCGTTACTATTATAAAAATTACCACTGCCAGAACAGTAGATGGCAGGTTTCATGAAGCTCAAAACATGTGTATTATCAGCGCATACGAAAATAAATGCTACTGTATGCATATATAAAAGCTGCATTTGAAATAATAAAAAACAATATGATGTTCAAACTTTTGACTTCTTTCTTTAATAACTACATAACACAGTACTTGTACTTTTACTTTCAGTTCTTGAGTAGCAAAATTTAAAAAAAAACTACTTGCAATACTTATGTACAAAAAATGTTGAATACTTTAGTACTTCTACTCAACTCACTTTTTGATCCAGCACTTCCACTTCTACTCAAGTCACTTTTTGATCGAGCACTTGAACTTTTACTCAAGTATGGGTTTCGAGTACTTTATAAAACTCTGTGGCTCTGGCTGCTGTCATATTGGGACCCTTCAGCTCCCGGGTTAGACGAGACGCACCGCTGCCATACAAGAGTACATCCTTGCTATTCGAGCTCCGATGATTGGTGAGTATACAGTACTCCCTTGAGCTCCCATTTTTGATTGAATTCTTTTCATTCAAACTCCATCCCTACTGCAGACTTTAATATATTATATTTTCTATAGAGATACTTTGAACGCATTGGTCTCTGAGGTAGGGAGATGTTGCTCCTGAAACGCGTCAGACTACAATGTACATTCCAATATCTCATATTATCCATTATGGTATTTTTCATCAAGAGGATACACCAAGATGCATACTAAAACTTGTGAATATATCAATCATGTCATATGCCATTCATATTTGAGCCTTTGAGCTATATCATGTGTATTTGAGCATATTTTGCCATGTTTGTTTATAATGCAATAAAATGTTATGTTGTTTTTACTCATATACTGTGTATGTCTATATTATTAGCCACTGAGCACGCACCTCATATAAAGTCCCACGGGCCATTTTTCTTGTTTTGATACATATTTCGGGATGGAGGAGTGCTCTGGAAGAAACCAGCCCATTACCCCTTTTGTACTCATATTTAGGGTGGAAGACACCCATTGTGCCCATTAATGATCTGGTTTCCTCTCGGCTATTAATGCAATCTTGGTGACCCCCCCCCTCTGTATTTTTATTTTTGTTATTTTATTTATATTGTCATCATAAGATATATATATATACAATCTTTGCTTTTTCTGCTATTAGTAGGCAACATCTCACTACTTTAGAGTCCTATTCCCCTTTTTATATTCTCAATGTGGTTTTAATAGTTTTTTACACACTGGCTCCTTGTACCGGGTGGTGCCTTTGCCTATATCCCGGGAGCTGCGATGTATAAAGAGTGAGGCTCCGCCTCCTTGCTGTCCCCGCCCCTCCCCCTTATTGGGAGGAGCGGGTCCACCCTTACATCGGCGTCATGCCGCACCTCCAGCGCCGCACGTCGGTATCCTTACTGACGTGCCCACGCTGTTGCGTGCCGTCATATCTGCGGGACGGAGAGGTCTGCATCTCAGCGTTCCTCTCACACACGCGATCACAGTTGCTTAGGCTCTGTTAGATCGGCATCTACCCGTGACATGGCGTTAGGGTCCCTCTTTTGCTGCCAGCCTTGGAGATACCTGACAGGTGAGCCACCCATCATTCCTCTCACGGTTTCACTTTCTCCCCCACCCACTCCTCACAGCTTAGCACTCCACTTTGACTCTTCATTCACCCATATTTCTCACATCACCATACCCCTGCCATCACACATCACCATTCTATCCCTTGTCATCACCTATTGGCTTTGGTCTCTCCCTCTTCCCTTTCCCCCTTTCCTTCCCCCCCCCAACCCCTCCCTCCCCCCTCTTTCCCCTCCTCCCCCCTCTTTTCCCCTCTTCCCTTCCCCTCCTCCCCATCCCCCCCAGGCCCCCCCTTTTCCTCCCCCTTTCCCCATCCTCCCCTCTCCCGCTTTTTCCCTTCCCCTCTCCTCTCTTCCTCCTCTTCCCCCTTCCTCCTTTTCTTTTCCCCCCCTCCTTCCTTCCCTTCCCCATCCCTTCCCCTCTTCCCCACCCTTCCCTCTCTCTCCCCTCTTTTCCCCTCCCCCCCCCATTCTTATCTCATATGCTCTCCCACACTTTCCTCATCCCCACTTGACACTTTCCCCCCCCTCACACATCCATCACATTAGCCCTTCCCACCCCATTAATATCATACATGTTTTGAATATTGGTAGCCTACACGCTACATCTTGATCACTTTGTTACTTCGTGTATTAACATCAGGTATGGAAGGCCCCCCATCACACATACACTTGCCTGCCAGAAAACACCCCCCCCCTCTCTGGCTGCTGTCATATTGGGACCCTTCAGCTCCCGGGTTAGACGAGACGCACCGCTGCCATACAAGAGTACATCCTTGCTATTCGAGCTCCGATGATTGGTGAGTATACAGTACTCCCTTGAGCTCCCATTTTTGATTGAATTCTTTTCATTCAAACTCCATCCCTACTGCAGACTTTAATATATTATATTTTCTATAGAGATACTTTGAACGCATTGGTCTCTGAGGTAGGGAGATGTTGCTCCTGAAACGCGTCAGACTACAATGTACATTCCAATATCTCATATTATCCATTATGGTATTTTTCATCAAGAGGATACACCAAGATGCATACTAAAACTTGTGAATATATCAATCATGTCATATGCCATTCATATTTGAGCCTTTGAGCTATATCATGTGTATTTGAGCATATTTTGCCATGTTTGTTTATAATGCAATAAAATGTTATGTTGTTTTTACTCATATACTGTGTATGTCTATATTATTAGCCACTGAGCACGCACCTCATATAAAGTCCCACGGGCCATTTTTCTTGTTTTGATTTATACAACTCTGTGGGAGTGTCATGGTCTGGGGCTGCATGAGTGCTGCCAGCACTGGGGAGCTACAGCTCATTGAGGGAACCATGAATGCCAACATGTACTGTGACATGCTAAAGCAGAGCATGATCCCTTTCTTTGGAGACTGGGCCGCAAGGCAGTATTCCAACATAAGGACCCCAAACACACCTCCAAGACCACTGCCTTGCTAAAGAAGCTGAGGGTAAAGGTGATGGACTGGCCAAGCATGTCTCCAGACCTAAACCCTATTGAGCATCTGTGGGGCATCCTCAAATGGAAGGTGGAGGAGTGCAAGGTCTCTAACATCCACCAGCTCTGTGATGCCATCATGGAGGAGTGGAAGAGAACTCCAGTGACAACCTGTGAAGCTCTGGTGAACTCCATGCCCAAGAGGGTTAAGGCAGTGCTGGAAAATAATGGTGGCCACACAAAATATTGACACTTTGTGCCCAATTTGGACATTTTCACTAAGGGGTGTACTCACTTTTGTTGCCAGCGGTTTAGACATTATTGGCTGTGTGTTGAGTTATTTTGAGGGGACAGCAAATTTACACTGTTATACAAGCTGTACACTCACTGCTTTACATTGTAGCAAAGTATAATTTCTTCCATGTTGTCACATGAAAAGATATAATAAAATATTTACAAAAATATGAGGGGTGTACTCACTTTTGTGAGATACTGTATATAGCTATGTCATATACTGCAGTGCTGTACAGAGAACACTGAGACAGTCACAACAGTCTCTGCACCAGAAGAGCTTACACTCTAATGTCCCCACTCAGTCACACGCTATTAATATCATACATTTATATAGCTCTGTCATATACTGCAGTGCTGTATAGAGAATACTGAGACCATCACAACAGTCTCTGCACCAGAAGAGCTTACACTCTAATGCCCCCCCCCCCCCACAGTCACAAACTATTAATATTATATTTTTTTTTTATAGCGCTGTCATATACTGCAGTGCTGTACAGGGAACACTGAGTCAGTCACATCAGTCTCTGCACCAGAAGAGCTTGCACTTGAATGTCTTCCCACACTTTCACACACTATTATTATTATACATTTCTATAGCTCTGACATGCGCCATAATGCTGTACAGAGAACACTGAGCCATTCACATTAGTCTCTGAACCAGAGGAGCTTACAATCTGTTTGCCTACAGTCACACATTATAATTATTATTATTTTACTTTTTTTTTTTTATATATATATATATCTAAGGTACCAACATATCCTCCAGACACACTATTATTATTATCATTTTTTATATTTATATAGCTCCGACACTGCTGTACAGAGAACACTGAGCCAGTCACATCAGCCTCTGCACCAGAGGAGCTTACACTCTAATGTCCCTCCACAGTCACACACTAATATTATTATTATTATTATACATATTTATATCATTTTGACATATACCACAGTGCTGTATAGAAATAAGGATAAACAAAATAGAGAATGTAATTTTTTAGGGGACATATAGAAATGGTGAATATGGTGAAATACTTCTATTTTGTTAAAATGGAGAAGGAGAATTTAAAGTTCACTTTTAGGGATTAGAACTTTAAATAATTTTCTAACCTCCTTCAGTGCAGCCTACCAAGCTGAACACAGTACCTTCCTTACTTAGCTGTCCTCTGCTGGTACTCAGCTTTGAATGGGGCCAAAGAGGGTCCCTGCAATACCAAGAGATGACCACAGGGGGGATTTTGCTGGAGAGGTTGTGCGGTATTGGACAGTGAAGATTGATTGGAAAGTATTATGAGGAGGTAAGTAAAACCTTGGACAGAGGGGTGGCTGTGGACATGGTATACTTGGATTTTGTAAAAGCGTTTGACACAGTTCCCCACACACGGCTAATGTGTAAGGTAAAGTCTACAGGACTGGAAAGAACAGTTTGTTAATGGATAGAAAATTGGCTAAAAGATAGAATTCAGAGAGTAGTGGTTAATGATTCTTACTCTGAATGGTCTAAGGTTATCAGTGGTGTACCCCAAGGTTCAGTGTTGGGACCCTTACTTTTTAATATCTTTATAAATGATATTGGGTCTGGGATTAAAAGTACAATTTCAGTCTTTGCAGATGACACCAAGCTTTGCAGTGAAATAACTTCTTTACAGGATGTCTTCAACTTACAAGCCGACCTCAATGCACTGTTTCATTGGGCAACTATGTGGCAAATGAGGTTTAATGTTGATAAATGTAAAGTTATGCACTTGGGGGCTAATAATATCAATGCATCATACACACTAGGGGGAGTAAAACTGGGGGAACCAATGGTGGAGAAGGATCTGGGTGTTCTGGTAGATCATAATCTTAATAATAGCATGCAATGCCAAGCTGTGGTTTCCAAAGCAAGCAAAGTCCTTTCTTGTAATAACAGAGGCATGGACTCCAGAGAGCGAGATATCATTTTGCCCCTGTACAAATCATTAGTAAGACCAGTGGCGGCTGGTCAATGTGGGGTGCAGGGGCGCCGCCCCCCCCCCCCCCCAAGGCAAAAATAAAAAAAAAAGGTGTTCCTTTAATGGCAGCGGGGCGCCGGCCAACACTGCTGCTATGGAGTGGGCAGAGAGGGTTGTAAGTTTTGTGGTCATGTGCCTGTTTTTGTTAAGCTTGATTGGCGGCCCTTTAGATTGCTCAGGGCGAAGAGCTCTGCACCCTGAACACTCCCACTTGCGATTCTGCGTCCTGTAATTGGTGGACGTCTGATGTCATAGGGGCAGTGCTTGGGCGTCACCTTCACTGTCTCTGCTTCCAGCCTGAGCTGGCCCAGACGTCTTTGTCTCACTCTCTGCTGCTGCTTCAGGAGGACAGGGATGCCGTCGCTGAGTGAGAGGACCGAGAGCCTCAGCGTTCCCGAATCCCGACCCGACTGAGTATTGATAGCTGCTGCTGTGCGCCGAACATGGCTGTAAGTGACTCCTCTCTGCGTTGAATGGGGGCACACTGATCTCTCTGCATTGAATGGGGGCACACTGATCTCTCTGCATTGAAAGGGGGCACACTGATCTCTTTGCATTGAAAGGGGGTACACTGATCTCTCTGCATTGAAAGGGGCACACTGATCTCTCTGCATTGAAAGGGGCACGCTGGTTATTCTGCATTGAAAGGGGGCACGCTGGTCTCTCTGCATTGAAAGGGGGCACGCTAGGCACTCTGCATTGAAGGGGGCACACTATACCTTGATTACTGAAGGCCCCTTTCACACTTTTGTGACCTCAAAGTCACGCAATTTTTTACAGCGTTTTTTGCAGAAAAGCAATGCCTATTACATTTTTCTGTTTGCGCCCCCCCCCCCCAAAAAAAAATGTTGAGCACCAGCCGCCACTGAGTAAGACCTCATCCCGGAATATGCAGTTCAGTTTTGGGCACCAGTTCTCAAAAAGGATATCGGGGAACTGGAGAAAGTGCAGAGAAGGGCAACAAAACTGATAAGAGGCATGGAGGAGCTCAGCTATGAGGAAAGATTAGAGGAACTGAATTTGTCCTCTCTTGAGAAGAGGAGATTAAAGAGACTGTAAAGGCAGAAGGTTTTTTTTTTTTTTTAAAGCGGAGTTCCACCCAAAAGTGTAAGTTCTACTTTAAGCACTCCTCACCCCTTACATGCCACATTTGGCATGTCATTTTTTTTTGGGGGGGGGGGGGGGGAGAGCGGGTACCTGTCAAAACTAGCGGGTACCTAGTTTTGACAGGTACCCGCTCCCACTTCCGCTCGGCCGCCTAGGCAGCTCCAGTGGAAGTTCTCCTCTCCCCCTCCCTCCCTGCAATCTTCTGGGACACGTCCCACTGAGGAAGGGCAAAGCGACTCACGCATGCGCAGTGCACGCCCGGCTGTGAGGCTGCAAGCTGTCACAGCCCGGTGCCCACACTTGTGATGACGGCACCAAGGAGAGGCGAGAGAGAGGAGCGAGGCTTCGGGAGGCCACATCTCTGGACCATGGGACAGGTGAGTGTGTGTTTATTAAAAGTCAGCAGCTACACTTTTTGTAGCAGCTGACTTTTAATAAACCTAAAAACTATTGGAACTCTGCTCTGATGCAACCAGTTCTTTAAGATAATAGCTTTTCAAATTGGCTCCTTTCAGTTATGGCGATGATGGTGTTCTGGAAACATGTCGGCCCTCAAAGAAGATCACATGTTCCCTGGCCTGGATCTGGTTGTAACGTCAGTACATACATGTATCGTGTCCTTTGCCAAGGATGGTTGGTGGTCTGTGTGTTAATGATAGAAATGATGGGTCAAGTAAGGGGTAACAATGTGTCTTCTCTATGTAATGTGATCCTATGAGAAGCCCCTCTGGGTTCATAAATTTGGAAATGCGACTTTTACTTTTTTTTCCTATGACTCTGTATAGTGCTGATATAAGCGGCTAGGAAAATGCTGCACTTACAGAATCCACAGACGTCTTTTGTCTGGGCTGAAACCAGTCACCCCAGAAACATCAAGATGGGAAGGCGCTTTGACAGCATCAGGTCAATGGGATGAGCCCCCTCCCGGAGGCGATGGGTCGGATAGAGATACAATCAGCTGCTCATTGTCTGCTAATAGCTGGATAAAGGCAGAATGATTGCGTTCGCTGAACCGTGAAATGGTTGTCACTCAGAAGCAATTTGTAAATTGCAGTTTGTGGGAGGGGTGCAGGTGAGAGGAGGATGTCAACTATTCATGTACAAGAATCTTCTGCCAGAAATGTGTAACCGTGCACCCTTCTCACCCTGGACTGTGTACCCCTCTCACCTAGGGCTGTGTACCCCTCCCACCTAGGATTAAGTACCCCTCCCACATAGGACTGTGCACCCCTCTCACCTAGGGCTGTGTACCCCTCCCACCTAGGATTAAGTACCCCTCTCACCTAGGGCTGTGTACCCCTCCCACCTAGGACTGTGTACCCCTCTCACCTAGGGCTGTGTACCCCTCCCACCTAGGACTGTGTACCCCACTCACCTAGGGCTGTGTACCCCTCCCACCTAGGATTAAGTACCCCTCCCACATAGGACTGTGCACCCCTCTCACCTAGGGCTGTGTACCCCTCCCACCTAGGATTAAGTACCCCTCCCACATAGGACTGTGCACCCCTCTCACCTAGGGCTGTGTACCCCTCCCACCTAGGATTAAGTACTCCTCTCACATAGGACTGTGCACCCCTCTCACCTAGGGCTGTGCACCCCACTCACCTTGGATTGTGTACCCCTCTCACATAGGACTGTGCACCCCTCTTACCTAGGGCTGTGCACCCCACTCACCTTGGATTGTGTACCCCTCTCACCTAGGACTAAGTACCCTTTTCACATAGGACTGTGCACCCCTCTCACCTAGGGCTGTGTACCCCTCCCACCTAGTATTAAGTACCCCTCTCACATAGGACTGTGCACCCCTCTCACCTAGGGCTGTGCACCCCGCTCACCTTGGATTGTGTACCCCTCTCACATAGGACAGTGCACCCCTCTCACCTAGGGCTGTGCACCCCGCTCACCTTGGATTGTGTACCCCTCTCACCTAGGACTGTGCACCTCTCCCACCTAGGACTAAGTACCCTTTTCACATAGGACTGTGCACCCCTCTCACCTAGGACTGTGTACCCCCCTCACCTAAGACTGTGTACCCCTCTCACTTAGGACTGTGTAACCCTCTCACCTAGGACTGTGTACCCCTCTCACCTAGGACTGTGCACCTCTCCCACCTAGGACTAAGTACCCTTTTCACATAGGACTGTGCACCCCTCTCACCTAGGACTGTGCACCCCCCTCACCTAGGACTGTGTACCCCCCTCACCTAAGACTGTGTACCCCTCTCACTTAGGACTGTGTAACCCTCTCACCTAGGACTGTGTACCCCTCTCACCTAGGACTGTGCACCCCCCTCACCTAGGACTGTGTACCCCCCTCACCTAGGACTGTGTACCCCCCTCACCTAAGACTGTGTACCCCTCTCACCTAGGACTGTGTACCCCTCTCACCTAGGACTGTGCACCCCTCTCACCTAGGACTGTGTACCCCTCTCACCTAGGACTATATACCCCTCTCACATAGGACTGTGCACCCCTCTCCTAGGGCTGTGCTCCCCTCTCACCTAGGACTGTGTACCCCTCTCACCTAGGACTGCGCACCCCTCTCACTTAGGACTGTGTACCGCTCTCACCTAGGACTATACACTCCTCTCACCTAGGACTGTGTACCCCTCTCACATAGGACTGTGCACCCCCCTCACCTAGGACTATGCAACCCTCTCACTTAGGGCTGTGTACCACTCTCTCCTAGGACTATGTACCCCTCTCACATAGGACTGCGCCCCCCCCCCCTCACCTAGGACTGCGTACCCCTCTCACCTAGGACTGTGTACCCCTCTCACCTAGGACTGTGCATCCCTCTCACCTAGGACTGTGTACCCCTCTCACCTAAAACTGTGGACATAGGCGATCTGCGCTGCGCTATGTGATTGGTCTCGCAGCTTTCTGGGACCTGTGACACGTCCCAGAAGGCTGTGGGGGGAAGGAGGGGGGTGGAACTTCTGCTCAGATCGCCACTGCAATTTGGCCGGAAGTGGGGGAGCAGGTACCACTCCCCTTCCAAAAAAATGAAGTGCCAAAACTGAAAGAGAGGGGGGAGGAGGAGGAGTGGAACTTCCTATTTTGGGCGAAGTTATGCTTTAAGAATGTTCATTCCATTTTCTAATCCTTCATGGGGTAATATCGACATTAGTTTTTGACCATAATTACAAGAAAATTGAAGAGAGCAGGATGGAAAATGTTTATCGGATGAATGTTTTTCTAACAGTGTATGTGGTTTTCGTTCGAGAAATTATATTCATTCAATAATTGAATGTTGAAAGCAAATGGAATTTTGAACGACATTAAATATACTGAGAATTTTCATACAACTTTGCTCCCTCTTACCTTAGGCTGTGCACCCCTTTCACCCGAGAATGTACTCCCTTCTCTGAAGACTGTACACCCCTCTCACCAAGGACTGTGCACCCCTGTGACTGTGCTCCCCTATCACCCGGGACTGTGCACCCCTCTCACAGAGAACTGTGCACCCCTCTCAGCCGAGACTGTATACTCCCTTCACTGAAGACTGTACACCCCTTTCACCAAGGACTGTGCACCCCTGTGACTGTGCTCCCCTATCACCAGGAACTATGCACCCCTGTGACTGTGCACCCCTCTCAACCAAGACTGTATACTCCCTTCACTGAAGACTGTACACCCCTTTCACCAAGGACTGTGCACCCCTGTGACTGTGCTCCCCTATCACCAGGGACTATGCACCCCTGTGACTGTGCACCCCTCTCAACCAAGACTGTATACTCCCTTCACTGAAGACTGTACACCCCTTTCACCAAGGACTGTGCACCCCTGTGACTGTGCTCCCCTATCACCAGGGACTGTGCACCCCTGTGACTGTGCACCCCTCTCAACCAAGACTTTATACTTCCTTCACTGAAGACTGTACACCCCTCTCACCAAGGATTGTGCACCCCTGTGACTGTGCTCCCCTATCACCAGGGACTGTGCACCCCTGTGACTGTGCACCCCTCTCAACCAAGACTTTATACTTCCTTCACTGAAGACTGTACACCCCTCTCACCAAGGATTGTGCACCCCTGTGACTGTGCTCCTCTATCACCAGGGACTGTGCACCCCTGTGACTGTGCACCCCTCTCAACCAAGACTGTATACTTCCTTCACTGAAGACTGTACACCCCTCTCACCAAGGACTTTGCACCTCTGTGACCATGGGCGTAACTACAGGGGTTGCAGGGGTTGCAATTGCAACCGGGCCCCATGCTGCAGGGGGGCTGTACGGCTCCCCTGTACACCTGGATAGTAGGGGTGGCGGGGGAAGCATGTAGAGAAATCACTGTCCTTTTTCCTCATAGTGACATTGTAAAAAAAATTAAATGATAAAAAATAATACAATTAAAATACCAAAAAATAAAAACTACTGACACCAGTGGGTGAACTTCCAGGATCGCAAAGGTCACACTTGCAACTGGTCCCTGGCATTCCACCACTGTGGGGAGGCCCCAAGATGGCAGGAAGGGGGCCCACTGCAGAACTTGTGAAAGGGTCCCGCTGAGGGACCGTAATAAAGGGACCCGCAACGAGAGTAAAGGGCCCCAGGGTCAGTGGGAAGAGACCCAGCCTTGAAAGGAAGGGGGGTCCAGGGGGCCCTTAATGGTTTCTTGCACCGGGGCCCTGAAGGTTCTAGTTATGCCTCTGCCTGTGACTGTGCACCCCTATCACCCGTAACTGTGTACCCCTCTCACAGAGGACTGTGCACTCTTATCACAGAAGACTAACGTCTTCCAGTGGATCTTCACCCCTGAAAATAACTTTCTTCCTCGTGATCCCCGCCCCCCCCCCCCCCCCCAAACAAATATCTTTTTTTTTTCTGTACTTTCATTTTTGTTATTGGCAAAGTTTTTGGCCTCCTTCCATTTCCATTTCACCTAGGCGAATGACATCAGTGCCCCACTGCCGACACTGCACGTCATTCTATTCATTAAATTGGGGGGCCTAGCGGTGCATCATCAGAAGGCTTCACCTACCTGAACCTGGAAGAGCAAGCAGCCTTCCAGACGAAGATGGCGGCATGGGAACCGAGTGGCGACTGCAGGGGGAGGCAGAATAAGATTGGTGTCTGCAATAAGACAGTACAGCTCAGCGGCCCTGGCAGGAAGTGCACCAGAGGAGGACGCTGCGTCAGTGAGTAATTATACACTACCAATAGGGGGGCCACAGCAATTGTTTAGCAGATACTAATAAACATAATACTGTTATTACCTTGAAAATGGAAGCTACCATTACACCCACGTAGGTTCTTGGTTTATTATGCAATATTTTCCTTTAAATTCTGTCTAAGGGGACACCTTTTGGGGCACGCATCAGAGGGGCTACATTCATGACCAGTGGTATTTGCCTATTTGTTGGTGGATTAATTTTGGCATACAACTGTACTCTCTTATGTGCGATATGCACTTTCCTAGGTAATTATCTCCTCCTTTAATTGCCTCTAGTCATCATTTATTCTGTATAGGACTATATTTTTGTTGCCCTAATAGACCCTGACAGCCATTTTTAATTTACTCTTTTAGCATCTTGTGTTTGAAATAGCCTACTTTTGTGACATGATACATGCTTAGTGCATTCAGCTTAAACATTGCGTGATATACCAAGGACCTACGTGGGTGTAATGGCTTATATTTGGGATCTTCCATTTTCAAGGACATAAAAGTCTTATGTCTGTGAACAGGGCCACTGATACGGCAGTACAGCCAACCCTCCTGTACTGGTGCGCAGTCATGTTGGAACTGGAAGGGGCCATCCCCAAACTGTTCCCACAAAGTTGGGAACATGAAATTGCCCAAAATGTCTTGATATGCTGGCACCTTCCTTTCACTGGAACTAAGGGGCCAAGCCAAACCCCTGAAAAACAACCCCACACCATAATCCCCCCCTCCACCAAATGATTTGAACCAGTGCACAAAACAAGGTCCATAAAGACATGGATGAGCAAGTTTGTGGTGGAGGAACTTAACTGGCCTGCACAGAGTCCTGACCTCAACCCGATAGAACACCTTAGGGATGGAATTAGAGTGGATACTGTGAGCCAGGCCTTCTCCACTAACATCAGTGCCTGACCTCACAAATGCGCTTCTGGAAGAATGGTCAAACATTCCCATAGACACACTCCTAAACCTTGTGGACAGCCTTCCCAGAAGAGTTGAAGCTGTTATAGCTGCAAATGGTGGGCCGACTCAATACTGAACCCTACGGAATAATGCCGGGCATACACTATACAAAAAATTGGCTGAAATTCGGGCCATTTAGGCAGTTCTTTTGTTTTTCGGCCAGTTAAAACGTTTAACTGGACGGTTGTGAAGTTTATGAGTCGAAAAAACGAAGGACAAGTTTGGAAATTTTCTGCCAAACGAATGATAAATTAAAAGGTTAATGTGTTTCTCGTCCAAACTGTTTGCATTCGGTATATGTGAAAAACGGACAAAAAACTGATTCATTTATGTCCATTGAACGATTTATCGGTCATTACATGATGGCACGATCGTTTGCCCTCACGGCCGAGTGTTCGTTTTTTGAAAATTAGTTTGAGCGATTTTTCGTATAGTGTATGGCCAGCATAAGACTGGGATGTCAATAAAGTTTGTGCGTGTGCGTAAAGGCAGGCGTCCCAATACTTTTGACAACATAGTGTGTGTGTGTGTGTGTGTGTATATATATATATATATATATATATATGTATATGTATGACTATATATATATATAGTGTATATAAATACAAATACAGTAAAACCTTGGATTGCGAGCATAATTCGTTCTGGAAACATGCTTGTAATCCAAAGCACTCTTATATCAAAGCAAATTTCCCCATAAGAAATAATGGAAACTCAGATGATTCGTTCCACAACCATTTATTCATAAGTCTTTCAGTTTATAGTCTATATACAAAGATTATAGCAATGTGATAAATTGTGTCATCATAAAATGTCCATCCACAAATGGCGCCTCCACAAGGGGATTAGAAGCAAAATCCAGCAGGAGCTACAGAGTATAAAAGAGAAGAGAGGAGCCTCTAAGTGTAGCAGTATGGGGACATTTAATAAGGGAACAACATTTAGCAAATCACATGGTTGATGATTAAGAGGCACATCTAAGTATGCAGGCATCCGGGGTAAAGATGTCCACATAGACCATCTTCTGAACCACTGGCTCTCACCGATGTCAGTCTGCAATTGTGATTGGGAAGACTACCCTGCAGTAGAGTGATCTGAAAGCGAGACTTTGAATAGCTCGTGGAGCGCAGCATGGAAGGGTGTGATGAAGATGGCAGTGCGGAGGATGGTCTATGTGGACAACTTTACCCCGGATGCCTGCATACTTAGATGTGCTTGTTTTAATCATCAACCATGTGAGCTGCTAAATATTGAACCTTCATTAAGTGTAACAATATTGCTACACTTAGAGGCGCCTTTCTTCTCTTTTATACCCAGTTGTGACATGACGCTACTTGTATATCAAGACATTGCTTGTATATCAAGTCAAAATTTATTTTAAAAATGTGCTTGTCTTGCAAAGCGCTCTCAAACCAAGTTACTCTCAAACCAAGGTTTTACTGTAGTTACAATGTTATGTATTGTTATAAATCGTTACAATGTTATGGTATTATTTATATATATATATATATTTATAGTTACAATGTTCTATATAGTTATAAATAGCATTTGGATGGACATGTGCTCTGACCCGATCTTGTAAAAAAAAAAAAAACAGCTTACATGGATTAAAACAGTCTTTAATAAATCCCTGCTACTTTATAGACTTAATACTTTGGCACTGGGGACCCGTATTTAACTTATTTTACTCATATCCTGCGTGGCGAGATTGTAAGCCGGCTGTATTTGGAACACATGTCAGACCAGCTGAAATGTTATATCCGCCCAGCTCCTCGCTGCTCCCCAGCACTCTTTTTATCAAAACCGCGGTGGAGAGGCTTTGCCGTGGGACCGAGGGGTGTTAATGATAGGTTGGCCAGTGGCCGTCTCTCACCCAGGAGTTTTTTGTTGTGCAATATGTTATTGCTAGACGCTAATTTGGCAGTTTGTAGCCGGACTGGAGCTCGCGCCTTGTGGGAAATTCCTTTTTTGGGTTTTTTTCACGAGCGGGAACTTGGTATCAGCTGACCGCGCTGCCCTCATGGCACTGCTGAATCATCCGAGCTGCGGTTCGGCTATTATATGTCAGTAGCAGAAAATGTTATATATTTCAGTCAAAGCAGTGGCCGCGCCGCCGTCAACTCAAACATTAAAGCGGACCCAGCGTCGATATATTTATTATATTATGTTAAAGCTGAACTCTTAAAAACTTTAATTTAAATATATTTCTCAATAGCCACAAGGGATATAAATTCACTTTGTGAGCACCAAATGCCTTTGCAAACCCAGATATTGTGAAAGTAGCAGTGACATCATCACTGTGCAGAGAGCAGAGCTGTGGGAGGGACCCAGCAGGCTCCACCTACTACTTCTACTACAGGAGGGGGGCGGAGACAAGACCAGCCACACTGCTCAAGGAGAGACAGCAGCAGTGATTGGTCTTTTTTACTGCACAAAAAAAAATTTGGAAATATAGAAAACACACCAAGATCCAGAAGAGTACACATGATTAATGTATTTAGACAATATTTGCTTATCCCGGAGCTGTAACCCTTCCAGGTATTTATTACCTCTAACAGAGATCACAGTACTCCTCCTGACAATTCCTTTATCTGCTTTTCTCTCCAGAAGGATTGTGCCATCTTTGTTCAGGCAGCATCCAGGATCACAGTCTGCTTCCTGGACTGAGATGGGAAGCACCGCGGGTAAGCAATTCGCTTTTTTGTCTTGCGGCAGTGGGCTCCCCAGTTCAAATACTGGCGAGGACATTATCTGCATGGAGTTTGCATGTTCTCCCTATGCTTGTGTGGGTTTCCACCCTGTGGAAAATGGGCTCCATTGAGTGTGCCCAAGATGGCTGGCCCAACTCCTAAGTGCTTTACCCTGTTTACGACCGCCCGCCGCAGATGTACTGCAGCAGGCAGCCGCACCCAGGCAAATCGCCGTACATGTATGGCGCTCGCTCTCTGGAGTCTAGGGGGCGAGCGCGTGCCGGCGTGTTCCCGCCCCAACTCGTCAGCGGGGGAAGCCGATACAGCGGGCAGGTGCTCCATTTGCCGCCTGCCACCCACGATCGTTCCCCGCTGAGAGCGAAGGATGGTTGGTTGTTGTAAACACAGCCGACCGTCCTTCTCCCTGGGATGATCATAGAGCCCCTGTGATCCTGCTATATAGGATCACATGTCTCTATGGTTATTTCAGAAAACAAGCCCCCTCCCACAGTTAGAATCACTCCCCTAGGCTCACATTTAACCCCTTGATCACCCACTTGCCTGCCAATGGCATTATTACAGTAACAATGCATATTTATAGCACTGATTACTGTAGTAATGTCACTGGTCCCCCCAAAAGTGTCAAAAATGTCAGTTAGGGGTCCGATCTGTCCGCCGCAATGTCGCAGTCCTGCTACAAATCGCAGATCGCCGCCGTTACTAGTAAAAAAAAACAAACATAAATCTTTCCCGTAGTTAGTAGACGCGATAACCTTTGCGTAAACCAATCAAAATACGTTTATTGCGATTTTTTTTACCATAAATATGTAACAGAAAACAAATTGGCCTGAAATGTTAAAAAGTTTTGATTTTTTATTTTTTATTTTTTGAAAATGTCATATAGCAGAATGTGAAAAATATTGTTTTTTTCTCAAAATTGTCGCTCTTTTTTTGTTTATAGCGCAAAAAAACTAAAATCGCAGAGGTGATAAAATACCACCAAAAGAAAGCTCTATTTGTGGGGAAAAAAAGGACGTAAATTTTATTTGGGTACAGCGTCGCACGACCGCACAATTGTCCGTTAAAATAATGAAGTGCTGAATCGCAAAATAAGGCCTAGTCAGGAAGGGGGTAAAATCTTCCGGGGCTGAAGTGGTTAAAGGGTAACTCCTCTTTTGTGAGGGGGGGGGGAATAGCAAATAAAGAAAAAACAATATCGCGTATACAATTGGGACACAAATCATATTGTGATTGAATGTAATTAAAAATGACCTTTCCTTTTCAATCTGCAGCTGTTGTAATTTTCTGAAATTGCAATCCAATATGGCCACCTGGAGTTGTTCTGTACACAGAATGTATACTGACCACACCCCCAGAAACATCATTTCCTGCTTGTGTGATTGGCTCACCAATTTTCCCAGAAGTCTGCACTAAGATACAAGTCAGATTTCTGGCATCCCCTGCAACAAAAATGTCATTTTTGGTGAGATACTCCCAATAGGCACACGTCTAAAGGGATGCAGACCCTGCAGATTTCCTCATTAGAGCTCAGCAGCTGCCACAGCTGATTGATAATTAGGAAACCACTCCCATTAGACCCACTCAGCACAGAGGAACAAACAATGATTTCTTCCAAATAACAAAAGGTAGGAATCTGCAACAAAGTTTGTTATAATCCTTGCAATGTACAGAGATCACCCAGAGGGGAATGTTTTTTTCTCAACAAAAATGTCCTTGCAGTGGGTTCTCTCTGCAATGTAAAGTCTAGTTTCTGGTTATGTCTGGGGTCGCCAGAATAAGAACTACTAACTGCTGATCTCCAGCAGGGCGGCATCACACTGCCTCTCTGCACTTTGGCCACAGGACTTTCGGTGCACTTTCAGAAAACACCCCAAAACACCCCGTAATAGAAGTCTATGGCAAAGCAGCTAACCCACGCCGAAACCTCAGGTACACTACGCCGCAGCCAAAGCGCATTGGCTCAATGTGAAGCCGCCCTTATTTGTGCAACTGGATCACCACTACAGCTACAGTTGCGTGGTCGCCCTCCATCACATACAGTGCTGAGTCAATAGCCCTGCATTGCATGTGATGATGCCAAGGGGCCGCCCATAGACCAGAGCTTCAGTGAGAAGTGGGCAGTGCTGGAGCCTGCTGGAATGCGGTAATCTACCCCCTCTACCTCCTAAAACCAGGGCTGTCTTTAGTATTGATTGGACCCTGGGCAAATATTTTCTTGGGTCCTCCCAAATCCACTTATCAACTATTTGCAGGCAGTGTGGGCTCAAGAGGTAGCTGCTATGGGCCCCACAACAATGACTGGGCCCAGGGAAGCTGCCCCTTTTGCCCTGTGTTAAAGACGGTCCTGCCTAAAACAAATGAGCATTTAACACTCTTATTCTAGGGGGACCCTATTGCAAGGGTATTTGTTTGCTCCAGCCTAGGGTGCAGCTTTAAAAAGCTGTCCTTGAGCTCCAGTCAGGAACGTTGCCTAGGCTGAGATGATGTCATCAGTCTGCTGCAGGCAGGAAGAAGCATTTCCTCAGTCTCCTCCTCTCCCCAGTGATCAGATTGCAGTATTGTAACTGTGTGGCAAGTCATAAGGTGTAGCACTCTAATGCCCAACTTGTGGCCCAGGGGCTACATGCAGCCCTTTGGCATATTTGTGTGGCCCTCAAAGCCCCTGCATCACACTAGTCTGTGTTTCCCCATTGTCCTGTTATAGCAGTGATTACTAACAGTCTCATGTAACATGTCTGCAGCCTATGACTGTCTCCTGAAGTATGTTCCCAGTCTTCAGCAAGTCCTATAACATGTTCACAGTCTCTGAAAAAGTCTTCTTCAGCATGTCGGCAGTCTCTGACCATCTCCTGTATTGTGTCCACAGTCTCTGACCATCTCCTGTACTATGTCCACAGTCTCTGACCATCTCCTGTACTATGTCCACGGTTTTTGACCATCTCCTGTACTATGTCCACAGTCTCTGACCATCTCCTGTATTATGTCTACAGTCTCTGACCATCCTTTTTACTATGTCCACAGTCTCTGACCATCTCCTGTACTATGTCCACGGTCTCTGACAATCTCCTGTACTATGTCCACATTCTCTGACCATCTCCTGTACTATGTCCACAGTCTCTGACCATCTCCTGTATTATGTCTGCAGTCTCTGACCATCTCCTGCACTATGTCCAAAGTCTTTGTCCATCTCCTGTACCATGTCTGCAGTCTCTGTATTATGTCCATCTTCTGTATTGTGTCCACAGTCTCTGACCATCTCTTGTAATATGTCACAGTCTCTGACCATCTCCTGTACCATGTCTGCAGTCTCTGACCATCTCCTGTACCATGTCTGCAGTCTCTGACCATCTTCTGTACCATGTCTGCAGTCTCTGACCATCTTCTGTATTATGTCCACAGTCTCTGATAATCTCTTGTAATATGTCCACAGTCTTTTACCATCACCTGTACTATGTCTGCAGTCTCTGACCATCTCCTGTAGTATGTCTGCAGTCTTTGTCCGTCTCCTGTACCATGTCTGCAGTCTCTGTATTATGTCCATCTTCTGTATTATGTCACAGTCTCTGACCATCTCCTGTAGCTTGTCTGCAGTCTCTCACCATCCTTTTTTACTATGTACACAGTCTCTGACCATCTCCTGTACTAAGTCCACAGTTTTTGACCACCTCCTGTACTATGTCTGCAGTCTCTGGCCATCTCCTGTACCATGTCTGCAGTCTCTGACCATCTTCTGTAATATGTCCACAGTCTCTGACCATCCTTTTTACTATGTCCACAGTCTCTGACCATCTCCTGTACTAAGTCCACAGTTTTTGACCACCTCCTGTACTATGTCTGCAGTCTCTGACCATCTCCTGTACTATGTCCACAGTTTTGGACCATCCCCTGTACTATGTCCATAGTCTTTGACTATCTCCTGTAGTATGTCTGCAGTCTCTGACCATCTCCTGTAGTATGTCTGCAGTCTTTGTCCGTCTCCTGTACCATGTCTGCAGTCTCTGTATTATGTCCATCTTCTGTATTATGTCACAGTCTCTGACCATCTCCTGTAGCTTGTCTGCAGTCTCTCACCATCCTTTTTTACTATGTACACAGTCTCTGACCATCTCCTGTACTAAGTCCACAGTTTTTGACCACCTCCTGTACTATGTCTGCAGTCTCTGGCCATCTCCTGTACCATGTCTGCAGTCTCTGACCATCTTCTGTAATATGTCCACAGTCTCTGACCATCCTTTTTACTATGTCCACAGTCTCTGACCATCTCCTGTACTAAGTCCACAGTTTTTGACCACCTCCTGTACTATGTCTGCAGTCTCTGACCATCTCCTGTACTATGTCCACAGTTTTGGACCATCCCCTGTACTATGTCCATAGTCTTTGACTATCTCCTGTAGTATGTCTGCAGTCTCTGACCATCTCCTGTAGTATGTCTGCAGTCTCTGACTATCACCTGTAGTAGGTCTGCAGTCTCTGACCATCTCCTGTATCATGTCTGCAGTCTCTGACCATCTCCTGTAGTATGTCTGCAGTCTCTGACCATCTCCTGTACTATGTCCACAGTCTTGGACCATCCCCTGTACTATGTCCATAGTCTTTGACTATCTCCTGTAGTATGTCTGCAGTCTCTGACCATCTCCTGTAGTATGTCTGCAGTCTCTGACTATCACCTGTAGTAGGTCTGCAGTCTCTGACCATCTCCTGTAGTATGTCTGCAGTCTCTGACCATCTCCTGTAGTAGGTCTGCAGTCTCTGACCATCTCATGTAGTATGTCTGCAGTCTCTGAACATCTCCTGTAGTATGTCTGCAGTCTCTGACCATCATTTATATCATGCCCATAGTCTTTGACTATACCCTGTTGTATGTCTGCTGTCTCTGACACTGAATATTCACTGAATTTTATGTGCACCCCTTTGGTGATGTTGGGGGCACACTTAAGTTCTCCCATATCAAGAAAGTTGGACACTACCAGTGTAGCAAGTCAGTAGGGGCTGATCTGTGTCAGACATTTGTGAACTCTGAGCTCATATTATCATGAGAATATACTGCATATCTAATGACAGGACCACTTTGAGAGCTGGAAAAGTATTCATTTTTCTTGTTGGAGTTCCTCTTTAACCCACAGGAAGCATTTCATGTCTCCGGCAGGTGTACTCTCATGTACAGGTTCTGCATATTTGCAGGGAAACCCTCGGTGGTCTCTCTTTTTCTCTCTTTTTAAACAACTTTCCTTTGATGGTGGAGGTGAAAGAGTCCCATTGAGGGCGTGCGTGTATCGCCATCTCTGGGGCGACCATTACAGCTCCTTAGAATAACAAACACAGATCTGGTGTTGATGGCGCAGCGGCTGCGCTCGCCGTCCCTGCCTCGCCGCCGCTCACAGTAGCCGCGTCTATTTCGCCCCAACCAAAGCAGTGAGTTACTTCGGGGGTAATTACGGGCTGTTTGGGTTTTTTTATGCTTTGTGTAAGCAAAAGAGAGCGCGGCATGAATGGAGTCAATGAAGTCAGCTCGCCTCTGTCCGCCCCGGTGATCTGCTCTGTGTCACTTTCCTCGGATTTCATCACTTCTGAAGCCTTCGCAGGATCCCGCAGGGTGGCGGCAAAAGACGGAACACTTGTGTCTTTCTGAACCAACTCAGAGATTCCAGAAGGTTTTCTGATGAGCGGTGATCAGAACTTTCCCAGCAATGTCCCTTTTTTCTCTTTTTTTTTTTCCCCGGCTTTAAAAATAGAACTCCACCAAAATATTTGTACTGGTGGAGAAGGGTTAGAGCCTCTGCCAGGTTTTTATTGCAGTCTGGATCCATATGGGGGGACTTCCCTTCCTGTCCTGGTGGCAGTGATCAGTGATAGGTTGTCTCATCTATGTGGGCGGGGAGGGGGTGGCGCTGTAACATTGGAGGCATTCTTGCAGATTATTCAGATTTAGGAAAAAATAATATAAGAATTTATCTAGCGGAATCCGAAATTAACCACTTAAGCCCCGGAAGATTTTACCCCCTTCCTGACCAGGCCCTATTTTGCGATTCGGCACTGCGTGACTTTAACAGACAATTGCGCAGTCGTGCGACGCTGTACCTAAACGAATTTGACGTCCTTTTTTCCCCCACAAACAGAGCTTTCTTTTGGTGGTATTTGATCACCTGTGCGATTTTTTGATCATGCGCTATAGACAAAAAAAGAGCGACAATTTTGCAAAAATAACAATATTTTTCACATTTTTTTTATATGAAATTCCCCCAAAAAATGTAAAAATCTAAATTTTTTAACATTTTTGACCAATTTGTTTTCTGCTTCATATGTTTGGTAAAAAAAAAAAATCACTTTTTTGTAATTTTTGTAATTTTTGTTGTTTTTTTTTTTTTTAACGAGTAATGGCGGCGATTTGCGATTTTGCTTTGCGGGACTGCAACATTGCGGCGGACAGATCGGACCCTTGACTGACATTTTTGACACTTTTGGGGGTACCAGTGACATTACTACAGTAATCAGTTCTATAAATATGCACTGTTACTGTAAAAATGACACTGGCAGGGAAGGGGTTAACTTTATTGGGGAAGGAGGGGTTAAGTGTGTCCCTAGGGGCGTGCTTCTAACTGTGATTGGATGTGGCTTTACATGTAACAGCACAGATCAACGGTCCTACATAGCAGGACCGTATGATCTCTGCTGTTACACAGGGAAGAATGACAGGCGGCTTTGTTTACATTAGCCGCCTGCCTTTCTCCCTTCACAGCGGACGATCGTGAGTGACCGGCGGACATCGGGTCCGCCGGTCACTCGCACCGATCCGGGCGGGAGCGCGCCTCCGGCGGCACGTGCTCGCCCCCTATTGGCTTACAGGCTAGTGACGTACCCATACGTCACTTTGCCTGGCCGGGGCTGACCGCCGCAGTATATACTTGCGGCGGTCGGCAACCGGTTAATAGTGCAAAATTTTCATTTCAGTCTTCCTTTAACCAGTTCTGGACAAGAAGAATTTGCCCCCTTAAAGCGGAGTTTCACCCTGAAAAACATTTTTTCAATAAAAATACCCCTGGGACAGTCAGGGCTAGTGCATTTAAGCAACAATAGCCTCTGAGCTGTCCCCAGGTTCACTTACCTTTTAGAATAAATACTTACCTTGAAAATGTCTGGTCCAGCGCTGCCATCTCAGGTGTGGGCAGCTGAAGCCGGAGCGTCCTCTTCGGTGTCCTCTTCGGGGACGTCGGAGTCCCAGAATGCCCTGCACCGGCCCTGCTCGTCACTTCCGGTGCAGGCTCGTCATCCCTGAACGGCTTCTAGGCATGCCCAGAAGCTGTTCAGCAGGGAAAGACGCGCTTGCATCGGAAGTGACGAGCAGGGCCGGTGTTCTATCAGATTTCCCTACCCCATCAGATTTCCCTACCTACGTCATTTCCGGTTGAGATCAGCTGTGGATTCGTCATGCAGCAGCTTGTAGCCGCGTCACACGTCCTATTGGGCATGCGCAGAATAGATAGGGAATTTTGATAACATCGTAAGGAGCCAGGCAAAAGTCCTAGTGTGCATGCGCCGACCCATGCGCACCAACGGGTCGGGCAGCGGGATCTCTTATAACAAACATCCATCCGATCTCCATGGCCCACACTGCGCTGACCTGACACTGCGCGGAGCCGACAATCTGATCTCCATGCCCCACACTGCGCCGACCCGTCAATGAGACAGTGGCCGTGCGCGTGTGGGTAGGGAATAGAATTGTCCCATTGTCGGCTTGGCGCAGTGTGTGCCATGGAGATCGGATGTATGTTTGTTATAAGAGATGCCGCTGCCCTATCCGTTGGTGCGCATGCGCCCGCTCATGCGCAGAAGGACTTTTGCCTCATCCCTTACGATGTTATCAAAATTCCCTACCTATTCCGCGCATGCGCAGTAGGACGTGTGACGCGGCTACAGCTGGTGCATGACGAACCGGCACCGGAAATTACGTAGGTAGGGAAATCTGATGGGGTAGGGTTTTCTGATAGAACACCGGTGCAGGCGCATTGACTCCTGGGATCGATGACGCTCATCTCCCAGAAGTCAATGCAAGCAGGAAGAGATGGCGGCAGTCGTGTCCGCAGAGGGAGGAAGAGGAAGGAAGGTAAGTATATTTTCTTTAAAAACAAGGTAAGTAAATCAAAAATAAAAATTAATTTATCCAATTCTTTTTCAGGTAAAAAAAAAAAGCAAGCGGATGGTGCAAAGTTGATTTTGAGGCCAGAACTCCGCTTTAATGACGAGGCCATTTTTTGCGATTTGGCACTGCGTTACTTTATCGTAAAAATGCGCGGTTGTGCGACGCTGTACCCAAATAAAATTGATGCCCTTCTGTTCCCACAAATAGAGCTTTCTTTTGGTGGTATTTGATCAGCTGTGCGATTTTTATTTTTTGCACTATAAACAAAAAAAGAGCGACAATTATGAAAAAAAAAATCAATATCTTTCACATTCTGCTATATGACATTCCCAAAAAAAAAAAAAAATTAAAAATCAAAATTTTTCATCATTTTAGGCCAATTTGTATTCTGCTACATATTTTGGGTAAAAAAAAAAAAAATCGCAATAAGCGTATTTTGATTGGTTTGCGCAAAAACGTATAGTGTCTACAAGCTAAGGGAAAGATTTATGTCATTTTTATGTATGTATTTTTTTTATTACTAGTAATGGCGGCGATCTGCGATTTTTAGTGGGACTGCGACCGTAATCATAAGCACTGGTGTTTGGGCAAGATTGATATTGATATACAGCATCATAATATATGCACTTTATATATATAGAAGATTGCACAGCACCACTACTTTAAACAACATATGCACCTTATACTTATATATTCATTTTTTACTGCACTGAAGGCACCGAACACTTTTTGTGGATAAATTGAGTTTTTATTTCCATTTTATTTTATCTGATTTATGCATAAACTGTTGGTCTAAACATTGCACATAGAAACACGGAAGATTTGGTGTTTATTAACTATTTACTTATTATTAATTTATTTATTCATTATTTTTTCACACATTTATTACTATATCTAAGGACCTATTCCCATACTCTATAAAAACTATCCTTGAAGCGCAGTATTCCCCCCATTTAAAATTAACCAGATCTGCGATTTTTAGTGGGACTGCGACATTGCGGCAGACAGTTCGGACCCCTAACTGACATTTCTGACACTTTTGGGAGGACCAGTGACATTACTACAGTAATCAGTGCTGAAAATATGCACTGTTAGGCCTCTTACACACAATACTCCTGTTTGAGCATCTCCTTTTTCAGCCGTAGATTTGTCTGATTGAAATGTGCGCATTTTCGCGCATATGCGTTCAAGCAAATGTATTCTTGTGTTTTTTTTTTAAATATGCAAACAAGCATTTTTCAGATCAACAGTATGTTCGTGTGTGTTCATTTGTGCGCAATTGCGCGTATTTGCGTGCATTTGCGCGTATTAGGCGTAAATTACTGTGCAAAAATGCTGATTTTTCTATTTTGTTCTTATCGAAGAATACACGGCGCTCATTTATGCGCCTGTGTGCATAGGCACATTACATTGAATGGGTTGTATTTTAGCTCAAAAAAAAAAAAAGCTGTGTGTGCAAGGGGCCTTACTATAATAATGACACTGGCATGGAAGGGGTTAACCCAGGGGTGATCAAAGGGTTAATTGTGAGCCTAGGGGAGTGTTTACGACCTGTATGGGAAGGAACTTGTGAAATGACCATAGAGACCTGTGTTCCTATATAGAAGGATCACAGGGGCTCTGTGATCATTTCAGAGAGAACAACGGCCTGCTGTGTTTACAACAGCTGACAGTTCTTCTCTCTCAGCGGGGAGCGATCGCGGGTGCCCTGCGGCAATCGCGGCTGCCGATCCACATGACCGGCAGCCGCGATTGCCGCAGGGCACCCGCGATCGCTCCCCGCTGAGAGAGAAGAACGGTCAGCTGGTCACGTGGATCGGCATCCCTGCTGCCTAGTGGGGGCGGGAGCACAGGGAGAGGCAGGTTTGCAGGCTCTGGTCA
Organism: Pelophylax lessonae; assembly: GCF_965119305.1. Classification (NCBI taxonomy): domain Eukaryota; kingdom Metazoa; phylum Chordata; class Amphibia; order Anura; family Ranidae; genus Pelophylax; species Pelophylax lessonae. The sequence goes on along the minus strand of NC_138777.1, from coordinate 212,192,412 downwards.
CATGACTTCACATCATACAACCTGCAGAGAGAGGGCGGGAGCAGAACCAAGAAGCATGCTGGCCATATTTCCATATTCCTATATCCGGAGCCCTTTAGAAGAAACGTATATGGTGGGAAGTTAAACAGAGGAACTCAATGTATTGTTTTTGCGTCTGTTCCCTTAAAGGACGAAGCCATAATCTTCTCATATAACGAGAAACACGCTTGCCGAACGGGCCCATGAAATGTTTTGACAAGATATAAATAACTGGCTCAGCGATTTGCAAATACTTGGGCAGGCCGCGTCCCCAGCCGTAGAACGCACGAACGAAAACGTGGTACCCATTACAACGCAGCCCCCTCTGCCAGCTGTGCCTGAAAGGCATCGACCCCTGGTGCTGTCAGGCTCGCCAAGCGCGTTTTGTCATACCCTCAGCATATTTTACATCCCCAAACTCATGTGGGACGAGACATGAAACATGTGCAAGCGGTAACGAATTACAGCACACGTTTCAGGAATTGCGCTTCGTACTAACACATCGTACATCATTGTCAGCTCGCCTCATCTTCCTCCAGCTTGATATAAAAAAGGCGCTTTCTCTCTCGCCCGTGACATGGGCGGAGGTTTTCGGGTTATGTATACATTGACGCGCTCGCATCGGATGAGAAGAATGCCCGTGCGCCCTTTTTGTGTGTTCCAATAAAGCGATTTCTGGAACGCAGAAGGGTGGGGGGGGGGCATCTACATGGGAGAGCTCTCCCGGCTCCCCCTCTGCCGTGCACATGTTGGATCGCGCCTGTTTACATTGAAAAAAAAGAAAGAGTACAATGTTACAATTAACGTTCCTGTGAAACAAAAATTTCTTGTTGGCAAAAAATATAACAAAAAGTCCTCAGTGAGATCCTTTGAAAGAGAATTTTCTGTTTCAGATCTTTCATCTCGGGCTGTATATACACGGCGGCGGTGAGATCGCAATGTAACCTTGACTGCCGCAGTCTTAACCCTTTAGGCAATGCGATGCACTAAAGTCAGAGAGACGGAAGACCAGGAGGTGTGTTGGTTAATTAAAGGGTAACTCCACTTTCACGGGGGAAAAAAGTAGCAAATAAAGAAAAAATAATATTATTACAAAAATTAAAAATAATATTATAATTAAAAATAATTATAATTGCGCCACAATTCATTCAATGTAATTGAATGTTACTAAAAATGACCTTTCCTTTTCAATCTGCAGCCGCTGTAATTTTCTGAGAATGCAATATGGCTACCTGGAGTTGTTCTGTACACAGAATGTATACTGACCACACCCCCAGAAACATCATTTCCTGCTTGTGTAATTGGCTCACCAATTTTCCCAGAAGTCTGACTAAAATACAAGTCAGATTTCTGGCATCCCCTGCAACAAAAATGTAATTTTTGGTAAGATGCTCCCAATAGGAACACGTCTAAAGGGATGCAGGCCCAGCAGATTTTCTCATTAGTGCTCTGCAGCTGCCACAGCTGATTGATAATTACGAAACCACTCCCATTAGACCCACTCAGCACAGAGACACAGAGGAACAAACAATGATTTCAACAGAACAAGAAAAGGAAGGAACCTGCAACAAAGTTTGTTATAATCCTTGCAATTTACAGAGATCACCCAGAGGGGAATGTTTTTTTAGATTGTAAGCTCCTTTAGGGCAGAGACTGATGTGAATGTACAATGTATATGTAAAGCGCTGTGTAAATTGACAGCGCTATATAAGTACCTGAAATAATAATAGGAACACATCTAAAGGGATGCAGACCTAGCAGGTTTTCTCATTAGCTCTCTGCAGCTGCACAGCTGGTTGATAATTATGAAACCACTCCCATTAGACCCACTCAGCACAGAGGAACAAACATTGATTTCTACAGAACAAGAAAAGGTAGAAATCTGCAACAAAGTTTGTTATAGTCCTTGTGTAGCAGATTTTCCAGGCATTGGGCCTGATATGGGTCTACCATTGTTACCGGTGATGCCTTCAGCCCATTTAAGTTGAATACCCAAGTGTGAGATGGGAGACAATGACCATTCCGGCATCTTTGGTTTGTTTTGTTTATTTGATAATGGGGATGGGAGAAGGGAATGAGTGGGATACTCCTCTAGCTCAACTAGGTAAAACTGGGACACTCTGTAGAAAAATGCCTGTTAGCGCTGTCTTGACGCCAGCTGAATGCCGACCAACGCTTCCAGGCGCTTGAAAACTGCTGTCTTGATGAATTGTGCTAGAACTTGGCTTTTAACACTCTGGTTAACTCAAAAGATCCTGGACTGTAGTAAGACTTGACACTCTGTTTAGCTCAAAAGTCCTGTGAACAGCTTCCTCCAGTTCTTCACTGACTGAGGTAGCTCCTTGTAACTGCTGATGCTGCTGCAACTCTCAAGTCTGTACACTGCACACTGTACACATTACCTCTTCAGGGCCCAACCGCTGGCGCCCCCTTTGACACTTCAGGGTCCTCTCACTAGGCACCCCCTCTGACACTTCAGGGTCCTCTCACTAGGCACCCCCTCTGACACTTTATGGTCCTCTCACTAGGCACCCCCTTTACCGCTAGCTAGCTCCTGGATCCCTCTGACCTTCACCGGAGTGGTCCCCTCTGCTAGGCAGACCCCCAGGGGCAGTTTACAGTACTCACGAACTTGGAATGCTTTCCTGAAACTGGACCCCTCTTTCTCCGCTGGTCCTCGGCACACCGGATCCTCTCTGCAGCTCAGCTCAGCTCAGCTCTCTGTCCCCTCAGGCAAGCCGCCTGGGACACCCGATCCTTCTGACAGGAGGAGAGACAGCCGTACTCTCCCTCCTGGGACTCTGCTTCCTGCCAAAGACGCTGCGTCATGCGCTCCCTTCAAACTTATACCCACTCCCAGAATCCTGTGTGGCAAAATCTGCCTTTCTTAAGTAGATACAAGCCTAAATGTGCCACTAATTGGGTTTCTTCCACTGCCCAATGAGAACCCTCTCATGGAGCCAGTGGGAAGACTCCCCATTCTCAATAGCAACACCTGGGAGACATGACAGCCCAGCTGAAAATCATGGCCCTGCTGTTAGGCAGCCAAGGCCCACTATACTTTTGCCTAGCATCTACCTTGTACGGTGCTACACTTGTAATGTACAGAAGAGATCACCCAGAGAGGAATGATTTCTTTCTCAACAAAAGTGGAGTTACGCTTTAAAGTACAGGGGAAGATAGAAACAGGGCGCATCTAAGACACTCAGCCTACATAGTGTGCTGGACTTGCTAACAAGAAACTGGACTTGCTAACAAGCAATGTTTGCATATTTGGAAGCATTGGTCTATTGCTAAGCCAGACAGCGCTGTCTCTTCTAGAAGAGGGAGTAGCAGTGGCGGCTGGCCGATAGGGGGCGCAGGGGCGCCGCCCCCCTAAATAAAAAGAAAGAAGAAAGATTTACAAAAAAAAAAGTAAATTTTTCGCCCACTAGGGGGGCCGGACTTAGTGCTGGGTATGGGGGGGTGGGGTTTTTGACTCCACCCTCGGCCAGCGGAGGCGCCGATTGGCGCTCTTCAGGGGGTCATCGGGGCGCAGAGCAATGCGCCCCGACACTCCCCACTTTTGTGATGTCCTGCCTGTGATTGGTCCAGTCTCCAGCCTGGACCAATCACACAGGAGGACATCCCGGGGACCTGTGACATGTGTGTGCGTGCGTCCTGGCGTCACTCTCACTCACGTGATCACCGACACCTTCCCGCCAGAGGAGAGCCGCTCAGCTGCATCAGTCAGAAGAACCTTCGTGACCACCGCCTGATTCAGTTCTTCCGCCGGCCAGTGCCCGCATGCCCGCATCCGCAACTCTGCACTTCCAGTCCGTCTCCGCAGCCAGCCAGACAACTTGACAAATAGACAGTCCGACTCGAGTCAACTGCATTGGGGACATGTACGCTGGTCACTGCATTGGGGGCATATACGCTGGTCACTGCATTGGGGGCATGGTATGCTGGTCACTGCATTGGGGGCATGTACGCTGGTTACTGCATTGGGGGCATGTACGCTGGTCACTGCATTGGGAGCATGTACACTGGTCACTGCATTGAAGGGGGCATGTACGCTGGTCACTGCATTGAAGGGGGCATGTACGCTGGTCACTGCATTGGGGGCATGTACGCTGTTCACTACATTGAAAGTAGCATGTATACTGGTCACTACATTGAAAGGGGCATGTATGCTGGTCACTACATTGAAAGGGGTCATGTACTGTATGCTGGTCACTACATTGAAAAGGGGCATGTATACTGGTCACTACATTGAATGGGGCATTTATACTGGTCACTACATTGAAAGGGGGCATTTATACTGGTCACTACATTGAAAGGGGGCATGTATACTGGTCACTACATTGAAAGGGGCATGTATACTGGTCACTACATTGAAAGGGGCATTTATACTGGTCACTACATTGAAAGGGGGCATTTATACTGGTCACTACATTGAAAGGGGGCATTTATACTGGTCACTACATTGAAAGGGGGCATTTATACTGGTCACTACATTGAAAGGGGGCATGTATGCTGGTCACTACATTGAAAGGGGCATGTATACTGGTCACTACATTGAAAGGGGGCATGTATACTGGTCACTACATTGAAAGGGGGCATGTACGCTGGTCACTGCATTGAAAGGGGGCATTTATACTGGTCACTACATTGAAAGGGGGCATGTATACTGGTCACTACATTGAAAGGGGCATGTATACTGGTCACTACATTGAAAGGGGCATTTATACTGGTCACTACATTGAAAGGGGGCATTTATACTGGTCACTACATTGAAAGGGGGCATTTATACTGGTCACTACATTGAAAGGGGGCATTTATACTGGTCACTACATTGAAAGGGGGCATGTATGCTGGTCACTACATTGAAAGGGGCATGTATACTGGTCACTACATTGAAAGGGGGCATGTATACTGGTCACTACATTGAAAGGGGGCATGTATGCTGGTCACTACATTGAAAGGGGGCATGTACGCTGGTCACTGCATTGAAAGGGGGCATGTACGCTTGTCACTGCATTGAAAAGGGGCCGTCACTGTTGGATTAGTGCTAGGGAGTCTGTACTGTGGGGTTTGTGCTAGGGGGCCTGTACTGTGGGGTTTGTGCTAGGGGGCCTAGCCCCCCATCTTAAAACTTCACCAGCCGCCACTGGGGAGTAGAAGGTATTTCCCTCTTGTTAAACATTTGATCTGCAGTCTTTGTAATCTGCTTTTCCTGCTTTTCATGTCTATATTACAGTACAGCAAAACAGGAAAATATACTGCGCTAATTATATAAAAAAAACTACAAGCAGCAACTTACAAGTGAGAGAGACATCTACAAAGCAATGATAATAAATAAAGTTGCGCTATAACATTATGAACATTATTAAATGAGTAATGTCCATATAGAAAATAACAGTGCTTATATAAACAGTATTTTATAAAAATATATATATATATATATATATATATATATAAATTTGTGCCTTATTGATGTAAGCATATTATATATTGCCCATATATAAAAAAAACACCAGTGCTGAAATCCACAAATATTATCCTTGTGATTTAAATCCTTATCATTCAGTGAGAATCCTTCCGCCACCAATGTGCAAAATCCACCACCAGACAAGTAGTCTGCTTACCAGATACTAAGACCATACAGGTCCTTATACGCCTTAGGTATCGCTCAACCAGGGCTTTGAAATCACCATAAGAAAGGATGGACCAATGGGCCTCCTGGGGGATCCTCAGCACTCAGATGACCCAATAGTGGCACTCCCCATATATCACTACAAAAAATCCAACATTGCGTAAAACCATTACAAAATTGTATTCAAAATTAAAGGTTCATTTACATCAGCATAAGGCAAAAGTGGCATAAAAATCCCTCCAAGAGCCAGCTGGCTGCACAATATTGCCCATCCTTCCGGGTTAGATGAACGCTGTGACGTCAGCACTTTAGTCACTTTAAGTGATTTCTTGATTCAACAGGTCTGGCAATAATCAGGCCTGGGTGAGTCAAATGGAATTTAAAAGAGAAATATGGGGTTTTTGCACATGTATACTTACCTAGGTGGATGCTGCGTCTGTCCCCCCGCCGGATGAGCAATCAAACACTGTTTATCGCCCTAGAAGAGAGCGGCTGACTGTCAGTCACCGCTCTCTGCTCTGCCCCGTTCTTGCTCATTGGAGCGCTGGGCTGTGGAGGGGGCAGGAGCAGCTGGCTGAGGCTCTCAGCAGCTCGTTGAGAGGCTGAGCCGGGTGCCAGTCCAGACATGTGGGCGGATCCCAACTCCAGTGTCGCGATGTTGCTCGAGTCTGGACCGGCTCTGTGATGTCAGCAGACAATGGACTTCAGCCCGCTGTCGGCTAAAAACAGGTCACAGGAGTGCAAAACAAACTGCACTCCTGTGTTCCACAGGAGAAGTACAGCCAAACTAGCTTTGGCTATACTTCTGCATTAACTTATTTTTACAAAAAATGTGCTTCATCAAAGTTCATTCATGATTCAGGAAGGGGGGGCAATCACTTTTTCACATAGGACCAGGCAGGCTTGGACAGCTTTTTTCTCTTAATGAATTAACTCATCATTTAACCACTTTACCACCGGAGGATTTTGCTGTCTTACGTCTGGGCCACTTTTTGCGATTCGGCACTGTGCGACTTTAACTGACAATTGCGCGGTCCTGCGACGCTGTACCCAAAGGAAATTTACGTCCTTTTTTTCCCACAAAAGGAGCTTTCTTTTGGTGGTATTTGATCACCTGTGCGATTTTTACTTTTTGCGCCATAAACAAAAAAAGAGCATAAATTTTGAAAAAATAACAATATTTTCACATTTTTTTATATGAAATTCCCCCCAAAAAAATGTAAAAAATCAAAATTTTTTTAAATTTTTGGCCAATTTGTTTTCTGCTACCTATGTTTGGTAAAAAAAAATCACAACAAGTGTATTTTGATTGGTTTGCGTTTTACTAACTAAGGGAAAGATTTCTGTCATTTTTGGTGTTTAATGGCGGCGATCTGCGATTTTTTTGCGGGACTGCGACATTGCGGCGGACAGATCGGACCCTTGACTGACATTTTTGACACTTTTGGGGGTACCAGTGACGTTACTACAGTAATCAGTGCTATAAATATGCACTGTTACTGTAAAAATGACACTGGCAGGGAAGGGGTTAATTTTATTGGAGAGGGAGGGGTTAATGTATGCCTGGTGCTTACTAACGTGTGTGGGGGGAGGTGACTGAGTGACACAGGGACAGATCGCAGGTTCAGCTATGCTGAACCCTGCAATCTGTCCCTGCCTGTCACTTAGGAGATCCGCCCGCTTTGTTTACACAAGCGGGCGGATCTCCAGACTCGATTCCCCGACGATCGGGGAAGAGCAGCGGCGATCGTTGCGGCTCCTCCCCTGGCCCGACTCCCGCTGTGACTGAATACGCTGTGACTTGCGCCGCCCACAAGGGGAGGAGTCTATGTCGCTGGACGGGAACTAACCACTTTGCCGCAGTAGAGCTCGAGTGAGCAGTCGGCAAGTGGTTAACTTATTTTTACAAAAAATGTGGTTCATCAAAGTTCATTCATGATTCAGGAAGGGGGGGGGGGGGGCAATTACTTTTTCACATAGGACCAGGCAGGCTTGGACAGCTTTTTCTCTTAATGAATTAACTCATCATTTAAAAAATGCATTTTGTATTTACTCGGGTTATCTTTGTGTAATATTAAAATTTGTTTGATGATCAGAATCATTTAAGTGTGACACTTTAAAAAAATTAAAATTTAAAAAAATCTGGACGGGAAATACTTTTTTCACAGCACTGTACATGGATGAGACAAACCACTTAACATTCGCAGGGGTGCTTACAATGATCAGCTTTTATTTTAAAATCTTTATCCCAAAAGGAAAAAAAAACGCTGTAACTAATTTTAGAGTGAGCTGGAGTTTGGCTTTAATTTGTTTGTGTATCTAAATCTACTAAAACATTTAACACTCCCCTCCCCCCAGATTGACAATGCTGCTGTCTGCTGTGCCTCCTCTTCTCATTCCTCCAGAGTTGTGTCTCACTAATACAAGAGGTGAGTTACTGGTAGGATCACCAGGGGAAAACAGAGGGGAAAAACCCAAAGATGAGAAAAGTAATGCAGCCACCACAGCTAATGATCGGTAAGCTGCAATATATTACATTTTTGGTTCAGGGGGGTTTAATACCACTTTAAATTCAGTTGAAATAGAAAAGGCCCCTTTATGATGGGAATATTTTCCAGAGCGATTTTCCTGGCACACATGGGGTCTCGGTGAGGCGAGGAAGAGCCTCCAGCCAGGTCACATGGGTGCCAGAGGGAAGAAGGCAAAAACCCACAGAGGTCACAAGTTTTCTAAAAATACATTTCGGGCAGATGTTATTAATAAGGCCCAGCGGTCCGGCCGCCTCATTGGCTAGTTCTGTTTTTTAGGAGATGCTGATTTACAGAACTGGCCAGGAATGCAAATTCTGCAAAGAGAAGGCGGGGTTATTATAAAAAAAAAGGAACAATGTTATTGACTGCAGAGGATTTGCCAGATCCCGGTCACATCATTAATCCCTGGCAGTGCCAGGACATGGTCATCTAGAGCCCAGGGCGAACATGTCAAACTGCGCCCCCACCCTCAAGATGTATAAGCACTATGTGTCAGTAAAATCCCCCCCCCCCCCAAAAAAAAAAAAAAGAATTGAGCACTAATCTGCACGCTTACCCCTTAAGCATAAATTCCCCCCCCCCCCCCCCAGTACAAATCTACCCTCTCCTTCCAGCACAAATCACGCCAGCACAAATGCCCCCCCCCCCCCCAAAAAAGGCACCCCTCCTAGCACAAATCATCTTCACCTCAAATTTACATATCCATTCCCCCCACTCCAAATCCCCCCCTCCTAGCACTACCCCCCCCCCCCAAACAAACATTTTCCCCTCCCAGCACAATTCTCCTCCCCCTTCACCATATCACCTCTCCCCCCTTCACCATATCACCTCAACCTAGCACAACCCCCTCCCTCCCCCCAAATCCCAAATCCTCCCTCCTAGCACACATTCTCTTCCCCCCACCCCCCTACCCAACACAAGTCTCCCTAAATTACCACTCCTAGCAATTCTTACCCCCTGCCCCCCCAAAAAAAATTGCCCCTCCCAACACAATGATGGGGCACTATTGATCTTTTATTGAAAAGAATCAAGCAACATATTTTATACAAAAGTAAAAAACAGAACTATAGTACAATATTCCAACAAAAAAAAAAAACAAAGGAATTCACATCCATGTGCAGAATATATACAATATATACATAATCCACTTCCAACATTCTTAGAAAACTATTTACATAAAGCAGCAGAGAGGGCCTAAGAGGCACAACCCATCACCTATGTATGCAGCCATTTATCAAAAACTGAGCATTAAGAAAAAATCTAGGGTGATAAGAGACAGAAAGCCACACCCGGGAAAGAGACTCCTGGCAGTCAGGGAGGCTTGAAACCCCTCCACGCCTTCAGCCAAGCCCTCTGACCCCACTTGTCTCTCTCAAGCGCCCGAATCTTCCCCACCTCATGCAGAATGTCACACACCACCACCTGAACAGGAAGGATTTTACGCCGAAGGGTGACCTGACACCGTGCGTTCCATGTGTAATAACGGACTACTAAACTAACTAAAAAAAGTGTATCCAAACAAAAGCCCCCACCAGTATTGAATGCTCCGTACACCCACTCAGCATAACCCAGCCTGGAGAGGAAAGGAACACCGAGGGCCCGCCCAACCTGTTTGTATACCTCTATGTTAAAAGGGCAACGAAGCAGAAAATGGTCCATAGTCTCCTCCTCACCTGCACATTCCTCCCGAGGACAACCACGATCCATCCCACTGCGGAATTTCAAATTGCCCCGAACATAGAACCTCCCGTGGAAGCACAACCAGGCCAGATCCCTGAATTTAAGGGGGACTCTAGCCAAATTAATCAATCTTAACCCTTCCCTCAAAATTGGGCCTGGGCAATCCCTTAAGGCCAGTGGGTCATGAAAGACTTCACTCAAGACTCGGCTCATAAGGACTTTCCTCGGAGCGGATCTGAGATCTTCAGCCGACAGTCGCCACTGCCGCAGCAACTTCAGACACGGAGCGACATAGGCTGGGAGCTGACCACGATGACCCCTGAGATTCTTCACTTGGCCACCTTCTTCCCAAAGTCGCAGAAAAGGCCTAAACCAAGATCTAAACATGCCTGCCCATCCAGGAGGTTCCACTGCAAGCATACTACCAATGTTAAACTTGAGAAATAGCAGTGAAAAGAAAAGAACGGGGTTGACCATACCTAAGCCACCCTCCCTCCTGGATAGATAGGTGACATTCCTCTTGATGGGGTTCAGTCTGTTCCCCCACAGCATCTGGAAGAACACACTATAGATCCTAGCATAGAGAGACACTGGCAAGATGCAGACAGGGCTGACATACAAGAAGATCGGTATCAGGTAAGTCTTAATCAGATCAACCCTTTCCCTCAGAGATAACTTCCATCTCTTCCAGCTGACCACCTTAGTATTGGCAACTTCCAGCCTGCCTTCCCAGTTTTTGAGGCCATAATCGCCAGGTCCAAATTCAATGCCTAATATCTTAATTTTTTCCTGGGGCACTGGAAAAGTGTCCGGGAGATCAAACCCCTCACCTTCCTTTCCCATCCAAAAAACTTCACTCTTTTCCTGATTGATCTTGGAGCCTGATGCTTCAGAGTACCGTGATGTCAGAGAGACCACCTCCTCCGCTTCATCTGTCCCAGTGACAATCACTGACACATCATCCGCATAGGCAACAACCCTCAAAGGCGGCTCACCCGGGATTCCCACCGGTACCCCACACAACATGCTGCTCTCTAGCCTCCTGATGAAGGGGTCGATTGCAAACACATAGAGCAGGGGACTCAGCGGACAACCCTGGCGCACCCCAGAACCAACCTCAAAGGACTGTCCAACCCAACCATTAACAAGAGGGAAGCTTTCTGCCCCCTTATACAAAACTTTTAACCAATCGACAAAACCACCCGGCAGACCGTACTTACTAAAGAGCAACCACAGGTACTCATGGTTGACACGATCGAAAGCCTTTGCCTGATCCAATGCCAGTAGATACTTTCCCCAGCCTGCAGCCCTGCACTGCTCCAAGGCCTCCCGGACAGCTAAAACCGCTGTGAAGGTGCTCCTACCCTGGATCGAACAGTGCTGATGGCGAGAAAGCAAAGACTCTGCTACTGCCGATAGGCGCCAGAAAAGTATCTTCGCCAGCACCTTTCTATCGACATTGAGAAGGCTGATGGGGCGCCAATTCTCAATCATCGAAGGATCTTTACCTTTTGAAAGAAGAATCACAGCTGAGTGTCTCATGGAAGGGGGAAGCACCCCCTCAGCAAGACAACTGTTAAAAATCTCTACCAAATGTGGGGCCAGAATAGACTTAAAGGCTTTGTAAAACTCAGCCGTCAGACCATCCGGTCCAGGTGACTTCTTGATGGCAAGCTGTTCAATTGCCCTCGTCACCTCTTCAACTGTGATCTCTTCTGTCAAATTCATCAAAGGGACATCTCCACCATTTAGACCTGGAATAGAGTCCAAAAAGCTTTCCATCTTGTCTCGGTCAAGCTCCTTCCTCCCAAGAAGTTCAGCATAAAAAGACCTCACGACCTCCAGGATCCCTGACCTGGACTTTGTCAAGGAACCTGTACTATCCTTAAGGCCAACGACCATCTTAACAGCTACACCCTGTTTGCAGTTCTGGTAAGGGTCAGGCGAGTGGTATTTCCCATAGTCCCGCTCCAGAACCAAAGAGGTATGCCGGTCATATTGACACTTCCTGAGGAGGATTTTCACTTCAGAGATTGCCCCAGGATCTCCTCCTCTCGAGACAAGAATATCCAGCTTCCTCCGCAAACGTTGGTAGGTCATGTATCTATTAAACTGTTTTTTATTGGCTAGGCCCCTGAAGAATCCAGCAATCCTCTTTTTGGTCAGCTCCCACCACTCAGCCTTGCTGCTACAAAAGTCCAGGATGGTCACCTGTGCCTGAAAGAATTCCTCAAAGGATTGTCTAACATGTTCTTCCTCAAGGAGAGTCGAATTTAATCTCCAGATGCCTTTGCCCCTCTGAGGGAAATCTGAAGCATTCAAGACCACAGATAGCATACAGTGATCAGAGAACTCCACCGCCTGCACCACTGGGGGTGAGAAAGCAGAGGCCTCCTTCAAAAAAAACCTATCTATCCTACTCTGACTATTACCTCGATGAAAGGTGAACCCTGTGTCATCCGGGAGGTGCTTAATGTGCACATCCACAAGACCAGCATCCCTAACCATACTATTTAAAAAAACGCTATCATATCCCAGCCGGTCATTGAAGTCCTTCCTGTCCTTGGGCCTAGTCACAGTATTAAAGTCACCTCCAAAAACCACTTGCCGGGATGTAAAAAGAAATGGCTTGATCCTTGTAAAAAGGCATTTCCTGTCCCACTTTGTGTGCGGCCCATAAATATTAATTAGGCGCAGGTCCTGCCCTCCCACAAGAACGTCTAAGACCATACATCTCCCAATCTCCACCTCAATAACCCGCCGGACAGTTACCATGCCGGTTTTAAACAACACCGCCACCCCGCCGTAAGGCTCGGCCGCAAGAGACCAGTAAGATGGACCATACCTCCACTCTCTCTTGGCCATATGAATATCTGCCAAGGAGGTGAGCCTAGTCTCCTGCAAAAATAAAATTTCAGCATCTAATTGGCTGAACAAAAATAAGGCCATAGAACGAGCTCTTACCGACTTAATGCTGGCGACATTTATTGTCACCACTTTTAACGGAGGGGGAACCGCCATTTGGGTTATTGGGTGGATTGCTTCTTAGCTCCCCTCTGCTGCTCATCACCAGAAGCCTCTCTCTTTCTTGAAGCCTCCTCCAACTCCATTTCAATTTCTGAATTCTGCTCAGAAGAATCCCCAGATGAGGAGATATCCCAAGCAGAAGCCCTAGAACGGTTGGAGACAGTCACTGAGGCATCCTGTCCCGTCCTCACCGTCTGTCTCTTCCGCCTCACAACCTTCCTTCTCTCCTCCAGGTACTGAAGGTCAGATTCAGAGATGCTTTCATCTCTTGTTTTCTTCTTCTTCTTTGAAGTCTTCACAGAAGACTTCTTTACAGAGGAAGCTGCAGCAGCACCCTTTTTGGTACCCTCTACCACTCCTGGTGGGTGGGGGGCTTCTTTAAGGTCACACTTAGGAAGGGAAGACTGATCGGGAATAACTGACTCAGGGGGCACAGACTTGGCAGATTCTGACACAAGAGGAGCAGGGACAGTAGGCTGGGGGGACACAGGGACAGACACAGAAGGAAAACTTACAGATACAGGAGGGGTGGGCACAGGGACTAGGGAGGGATCCTGCACAAGACCAGGGGGGTCAGTCACCGCAGAGGAGGGTGGTACAACAGGGGCCTCATCCTCCATCCTGTCCAGCCTTAACAGATCATCTATCACCTCTCTATCCATATTATGCCAGGCTTCAGGACATCGGCTGTAGGGGTGGCCAAGGCGCAGGCACAGGTTGCACCTTATCGCCTGGGTGCAGTCCCTGGCCACATGACCCTGTCCCCGACACACTGAACAGATCAGTGCTGAACAAGAGGAGCTAAAATGCCCCTTTTCTCCACAGCGGTGACACAGTTTTGGCTGACCGGGATAAAAAATAGTCATCCTATCCCTCCCTATAAAAGCAGAGGAGGGCAGGTGACGGACAACATTCCCATCCCTAGCCAACCTGACCGTTACCGACCAACCCCCGGTCCAGATGCCACGCTCATCATGAATTTTATCCGGCCTGGTCAAAACATCCCCATAATTTCTCAACCAGACCTCTAAGTCCCGAGCAGGAACACTCTCATTTGTAAGGACAATAGTAATTTTCTTCACTGTTGACCTTTGGGAAACTGCCACTGGCACCAGACCTTCCCATTCGGGTCTTGACCTGCACCGAGCCATATATCGTTCCCAGAACAAGTCAAGACCCTCTGGTCTGGTGAAACTAACTGTGTATTCCCGGCTTCCAGCCACATGTATCAGGGCATATAGGTCATTAGCCCCAAAACCCATATCTAAGATCAGGTCCACCACCATACGCCTTGCTAGAGGGACTGCACCACCTTCCCATTTAAGGAGGACTACGTTCCGCCTTGGACCCCCAGCAGAAGCCATAGATCCAATACCAGATCCAATGGTGCTCATAGTGGCAGCCCGCGAGGGAAAACCCTGATTAGAAGCAGAGCTCCTCCTTGATTGTAACCCTGGCTTGGTGATATTGCCAGGAGCACAGCTTACCACCTGTGCAAATGTAGGCTTATTAGGGCCAAGACCCCACACTGATGTCACATTATCAGGTACACTACTATTATTATTTTTACCAGCTTGGCCTAAACAAGCAGCATTATCAGTTCCACATATAATGGTGGGATCCACCATGCCTGCAATGTTATTAGGGATAACTGTTTCTGATGCAGTACCAGATGTTTCCTGCTGCTGCGCTGTAGAGTCCTGTTCAACAGTGACTGAAATAGTTTTAAGCTCAGCAGAAGGGGGGTTAATCGGCTCTTCTGGGTTTTGTGGTTCTTCAGCAGAAATGTCATTTTTTAAACACAACTTTTCCTGTTTAGAGACATCAGCAGCAGGCACAACATTGCTGAGCATAGGGGAATCACCCGGAGTGTCATTAGGAAACCCATCATTAGGCAAGGTGCTAAAAGGCACAAAAACTGTTTTATCTGTAAGCTGGGGCTTTATATACTTTACTTTATCAGGCACACTCTCAGGTAAGTCCTCCACATCACCAAACACCAGCTGATCTTCCTGCATTGGAGACTCCATTACCTGTATAACTTTCAACATGCCTCCTGAGCCCTGAGATGGCAATGGGCTGCTTACCTCACCTTGAGGGGGAAGGGGGTCAGAACCGGGGGTCTCCTCCTCCACCTCCATCTTTGCAAACCTCCGTTCATTGCAAAACTTCTCCCTGAAGGGACCATCCCTGCCTTCCATCATGGCCACGATAGTTTCTTGATGATCCACACGGACTTTCGCTAATTGGACCTCTGAATCCATTGATCCACGGTTCTTGCTGAACAAGCCTTCACGCTGCTTTCTCAGGCGCTTTAAATCCGCTCTAAGCTTGTAGAGCTTGTCTCTTTCCTTATTGAGGACTTTGATCCCGGCCACCACTCGCTCCCGAATGGATCCAGCATCTTCATCCTCACCAGGTGCAGAGAGATCACCAACCACGTGCTGCACAGGAGCAGGGGTGCCATCCATCCGCCCAGGGGATGTCTGAGAGCCTCCAGCAGGAGAGGCCCTGCTGGCCTCCATGGCTTCCCCAGAAGGGGGCCAGGAGAGCTGGGAGGGATTTCACCTCACTCCCCTCTTACACAGATCACCTGCAACAGCAACAGACACACAGCCAGAGAACCTTCCAGCAGCCACACCCGAAGCTGAATGATGGGAAACTACTCCTCCCACTGACACCAATGATGGGGCACTATTTCTCCAACTTACACCAACAATGGAGCACTATTCCTCCCACTGACACCAATGATGGGGCACTATTCATTCAACTGACACCAATGATGAGGCACTATTCCTCCCACTGACACCAATGATGGGGCACTATTCATCCCACTGACACCAATGATGGGGAACTATTCCTCCCACTGATACCAATGATGGGGCACTATTCCTCCCACTGACATCAATGATGGGGCACTATTCCTCCCACTGACACCAATGATGGGGCACTATTCCTCCCACTGACACCAATGATGGGGCACTATTCCTCCCACTAACACCAATGATGGGGCACTATTCCTCCCACTGACACCAATGATGGGGCACTATTCCTCCCACTGACACCAATGATGGGGCACTATTCCTCCCACTAACACCAATGATGGGGCACTATTGCTCCCACTGACACCAATGATGGGGCACTATTCCTCCAACTGATACAAATGATGGGGCACTATTCTTCCCACTAATACCAATGATGGAGCACTATTCCTCCTACTGATACAAATGATGGGGCACTATTCCTCCTCTGATACCACTGATGGGGCACTATTCCTCCCACTGATACCAATGATGGGGCACTATTCCTCCACTGATACCAATGTATTCTTTCGCTCTGAGTATGCGTGGTCTTGTTCACTCAATTTTTTTACGGATGAATACTGTACTGATTAAACGAAAATCGTTAGTCCTGGTATCGTACGAGAAGAATGTTTGTGTTCGCCCCTTCGGATAATTTCGCATGAACTGTCATGATTGACTCTCGAAAGCTGCGTACCAACGATCAGATTATCGGACAATCGCTCCGAAAGCTCCGAATTTTTTGTCCGATTTTCTCATCGCATGTACTAGGCATTCGTGTGAAATGAGCTATTTAGGTTTAGGAACCAATCAGAGGTCGCCTCCTGTCCGCCCTACGCCATTGTAACCTGCGATGAGCTAAGTAGTTGGAAATGCATGGCGTGACGGAAAAGAGATACTTTGTACATCAACATTCTGGCAGAGGGGAAGTGCACTCCGCTTCATTGAAGAAGAAGAGGCTGAAAATGGACAACACGCGATGGACGGGCTGCGAAGAGTGGACAATGGGCGGCCGGAGGTGGCAATGTACAGGACAAAGAATGGGACTTTGTCACCCATGGACAGGACAGCCGTGTCACCTGCAGAATAGATCCCGGACGCAGATGTTTGCTCAGCCATCATTATCACCTCTCTTCATCTTCAACAATTCCACTTCATTTCCGCAACCTGGAACTGTGGAACAGAATTCCACAAATGTTTTTGTCCCCGTTTTTTGAGAAATTGTGATTTTGGCACTCAGTCGTCTAATATAGCTCCGGTTGATCCGTCCCCATTTCCCCCGTATTTCTCCCAAGGTGAAGAAATTCCAGCCGAAATTATTTGTATGAATGTAAAGAAAACTTTCCACAGTCTCTCCAGTAAGAAACTTGAAACGTAACCGCCTAACCACTTCTGGACCGGAAGATTTCCCCCCTTAAAGCGGAGTTCCAGCCTTTTCTGTGTTTATTAAAAGTCAGCAGCTACAAAAAGTGTAGCTGCTGACTTTTAATAAACACACACTCACCTGTCCCCCGGTCCAGCAATGCGGCCGCCCGAAGCCTCGATCCTCTCCCTCTGGTCTCGGCGGCGCCGGCATCACTGGTGTGGGCACCCGGCTGTGACAATTTGCGACTTCACAGCCGGGTATGCACTGCGCATGTGCGATTTGCGCTGCGCGTCTTGATTGGCCGGCAATCTTCTGGGACCTCTGACATGTCCCAAAAGATTGCAGGGAGGGAGGGGGAGAGAAGAACTTCCGCTCAGGGTGCCGCGGCACTCCGAGCGGAAGTGGGAGCGGGTACCTGTCAAAACTAGGTACCCGCTCCCCCCCCCAAAAAAAAATGACATGCCAAATGTGGCATGTCAGGGGGTTAGGACTACTTAAAGCGGAAGTTCCACTTTTGGGTGGAACTCCACTTTAAAGCGGTTGTATCCCCTGTGTGAAAAAAAAATAAAAAAAAAACCCTGCAGGAAAATGGCATAATGTACTACTAGCACATTATGAAATACTTACCTTAGAACGAAGCCCCCCCATGGTCGCCTGGACACCGCTGAGGGAGCTGACATGTTCCCTCTGGGTTCGGTGGCTCCGTCGATGTGAGTGGCCGGGGCCGTGATGACGTCACTCCTGCGGATTTTACTTTCCAGCAAGGAGCCGGCAAGGAGCTCTGAAGGTCTGGCAAGATACGCCAGACCTCCAGAGCGCATGCGCAGCTGGTGTCAGCGGCTGCATGCAGGGTGAATATCTCCTAAACCGTGCAAGTTTAGGAGATATTAATTGTACCTTATTATAGGCTTACCTGTAGTTAAAAGTCAAAAAAAGCGGTATACTACCGCTTTAAGTGCAAAATCACATACCTGTATGTGATTTCTTTCAAGGGCTCTGGGGGCACACGCGCATGCCGCCGGAGCCCCGCTCCCACTGTGATTGGACACAGCGGTAGCTAATCAGCAGGTCCAGCATACCCAATGTCAACTGGAAACCCGACGATCGTTCGGAGAGAGGCAAAACCGTAAATAAGGCAGTTTGCTGCTCTGCTAGTAAGGAAGATGGAGATCTTGTGTTTATGCTAAGCAGGAACCTAGATCTCTGTCTTTCTACAGTGCAACCAGTTTACAGCACGGGCCCTGAAGGTCTGGGACCTTTAGAGCTCATGGGACGGTGACCTCACCGGGTGCATGCAGATGTGAATATCTCCTATACAGTGCAAGTTTATAAGATATTCACAGTACCTACAGGTAAGCCTTATCATAGGAATACCTGCAGGTACAAGTGGTAAAACTGAGATTGTGTCCCCACTCTGAAGGAAGGAGCAATAGAGACAACAGCATTGTCAGCCTGGGAGGGGGTGTTAGATGGACTATCAGATTTAAATACACTAACAAACTGAAGTCATACTCTAGGTCACACTTTATAAGCAGTTACAGCAAACAATGGGGTTGATTTACTAAAACTGGAGAGTGAAAAATCTGGTGCAGCTGTGCATAGAAACCAATCTGCTTCTAACTTCAGCTTGTTCAATTAAAGTATAACTATAGGCAAAACTTTTTTTCTTTTCTCTTTAGTTTTGGGTAGATTGGAGAGGAATGACAAACACCTGCATACCTCCCAAATTTTTGAGATGGGAATGAGGGACACCTATTAGCAAAAGTATGTAAAAGTGGTGTAGTGGTCTAGCAGCAATAGGGTCGCTGGTTCGAATCCCAACCACGACACTACCTGCCTGGAGTTTGCATGCTCTCCCTGTACCTGCGTGGGTTTCCTCCGGGTACTCCGGTTTCCTCCTACACTCCAAAGACATGCTGGTTGGTTGATTGGCTCCTGTCTAAATTGGCCCTAGTATGTGTATGTATGAATGTGAGTTAGGGACCTTAGATTGTGTAGCACTACTCCCAAGGGAGCTGCTGAGTGTGGGTCCCCCTGGGTTACCGCTAGCAACGATAAAGTCTTTAGACATGTTTTCAAGTGTGAGCACCTCAGACAAGGACCAGTGATTTTTAGGGTTTATTTGAGAACTTGGATAAGAGAAGGGATGAGTGGGATACTCCAACAACTGAACAATGCACAATTCGGCAGGGACACTATTAAAGATGCTGGTTAATGCTGACTGACCCTGACCACAGCTAGGTACTAGAACTTCACCTCTGACTGTATTAACACTTTAAGCCCCCTGAGGTACTCCTTCCTTAGGTAGCTGGTTTTAGTGTAGACTGTAATGCTGAACACTTCAGGGCCCTTCCTGGCGCCCCTTAACTTCCCTATCTTCAAGGCTACAGAACTTGGTACCCCCTTTACTGTACACCCCTGGTTAGCTGGCTCCTGGATCCCCTTGACCTCTCTAAAGTGGTCCCCTCTCTTAGGCAGACCCCTGGGCAGATCTTGAGTACTCACGACACTGTTTTTCCTGAAGATTTCTGCCCAGCAGCTCTACTCGGTCAGCAACACTCTGGATCCCTGCAGCCCAGCTCAACCTCCGGTCCCGAGGCCGACTGCCTGGACCGCCTTCACACTTTACAGAAGGAGAGATAGCCATCGCCTCCTCCTGGGACTGATGCTCTTGCCAAAAGACACTCTGTCACATGCTCCCAATCCCAGGTTGCATTGCGGCAATCCCCACCCACTGGGACAGTCATAAACCCTGGTGTGCTATTGGCCATGTTTCCTCCACTGTCCAACAAGGTCCCTCATTGGATACAGTGTGGAGACTCCCCAGACTCAACAGGTCACACCTGGAAGCATGTGACAGACTCACTAACTGATCAGGCCCTCCTGATAAGCAGACAGGGCCACACATATGTTTTTCCTAGCACCTACCTTGGAGGGTGCTACAATTGTAAGCTCCTTGAGGGCAGGGACTGATGTGAATGTGTAATGTATATGTAAAGCGCTGCGTAAATTGATGACGCTATAAGTACCTGAAATAATAAAAAATAAATGTAGGCATAGAACACACCTCTTATATATACAAATGATTAGTTAAATCCACAAGTTTTTTTTTTTTGTACACTACTATTCCTTTATATTGCCTTTTGGAATTTACAAATGCAGCAATTCAGAAATTAAATGAAAGGTTTAACACTGGGAAAAACACTTTTGGAAAGATAAAAAGTGCATTTTATATACAATTATATAGATCAGACCAAAATGAGGGACCAATGAGGAGGGAAGGGGGACAGAGGGACTTTGTTCCAAATCAGGGACATTCCCTGGAAATCAGGGACAGTTGGGAGCCTTGCACCTGTCAGTTTCTATTGCTGTCTGTGTCCCCACATGAGATTCATCCTCTCTATTTATACTGTTTACCATTATCATTGAAAGTAAAAGTAAAAGAAAATAACAAATTTTGGGTTGTCCCCAGAAAAGTATTAGTATTAGAGACAAATCTTCCAATGAGGACACTAGCGGGCATGACCTATAGAACTGACTCAGCAGGAGGTGTAATACCTCTGCTGAGAGACCACTGTTTCCCCACACAATGAGCAAAGATCTTTCTCTGTAGCATGCTGGCAGGGGACAGGCTTTTCTACTCAGGCTGTGTCTGCTTTTGAAAAAAAAAAACAACTGTAAATTAACTCTTAAGTAGAAAAGCCTGACCCCTGTTGCCACGCTGCAGCTAAGGCCTCTTGCTCTCTGTGTGGAAGCAGTGGTCTCTCTGTGTGGATCGGGCACGACCCCCCCCCCCCCCCCCCGCTGAGTCAGAGATAGAGCTCTCCAATCAGCAGGGGGCACAACCTGTAGATCTGACTCAGCAGGGTGTGTATAAGACATGTGCAGAGAGTCCACTGTTTCCACACAAAGATTAAGGATCTTTCTCTGTATTATGCTGGCAGGGAATAGGCTTCTCTGCTCAGGCAGTGGCTACTTTAGAAAGAAAATCAGCTTCAAATTAATTGATAAGTGCATTATCTAGTGATGGTAATTGGTTAGTAGGTAGTTGTAGGCAGGGGTTTAACTACAGGGGTTGCAGGGGTTGCAACTGCAACCGGGCCGCATGCCCCAGGGGGCCTGTGCGGCTCCCCTGTACACCTGGATAGGAGAGGGAGGGCAGCATGTAGAGAAATCACTGTCCTCCTTTTTCCTCCTATAGCTTCAGGAAGAAAATGGAGGAGATTGGTTCCTCTGTATGTTGTCCCCGCCACTCCTCCTATCCAATTCACTTGTGTTCTGCTGTCTCTGGGCCCCTGTGTGCCCCCCTACCCCCCCCCTCCACACACACACACACACACTGTGCTGCCCCTCCCACTGTGCTCCCTCCCCTCTCCTGCCGGCTGCTACAGGGGATGTGTCACAATAGAGAACCAGGAAGGGGTCGGTAAATATGTAATTTACCAGCTCCTTCCTTTTCTGAATGGACAGAGTCATAGTCAGTCACATTGTAAAAAAAAAAAATAATAAAAAATAATACAATTAAAATACCAAAAAATAAAAACTTCTGACACCAGTGGGTGAACTTCCAGGATCGCAAAGGTCACACTTGCGACCGGGCCCTGGCATTCCACCACCGTGGGGAGGCCCCAAGATGGCAGGAAGGGGGCCCACTGCAGAACTTGTGAAAGGGTCCCGCTGCGGGACCTTAATAAAGGGCCCCGCAACTAGAGTAAAGGGCCCCAGGATCAGTGGGAGGAGCCCCAGGCTTGAAGGGAAGGACCCCAGCCCTTCATGGTTTCTTGCACCGGGGCCCTGAAGGTTCTAGTTACGCCTCTGGTTGTAGGTAATAGTTACACAACACCAGCCTCTCTACATCTTATATTTTCACACTCATCAGGTTTGTTAGATGCCGGCCTAGCTATGATTGAAAGAAAAATCGTTCTGCAGGGCCGGTCATGTGATCCCCCCTGAATTTAGCATGTGCTGACTTTCAATAAACATCGCTGAATCCAGTTAAACGCATTAAACGCTCCGACTTTATTTTATTGGCGTTCCCAGGGGGCCTCATTTCATTGTTACAGACAATCGCTCACAGCTGGCTGCCTAATTGTTGGACACCATTCCGATGTGGCACAGCGTCCTGTCAGCATGATGGATCGCCCCATCAGCCGGCTTGCGAAAATCTGTTTGCTTGTTTCACGTGTAATTAGTGATATTATGCGGGTTGTGTAAAACAGATGCTTGTTATCATCGCCGCCATAGATTGCGCTCAGTATTTCTGACATGATTATCCTGTTTCCCATTTCCTAGCCCTGTCGGCGAGCCGCAATCAGGCCTGGGAGATTGATTGCAAACATGAGCCGCGGGACTCCGCCGCTGGAGAAAATATCACCAGATGAGGAGAACAAGGTGCTCGCAGTGTCCAACAGCCCCTTACATTACTATTAATCTCATTATTATCTTTCATTATCGTTGTAGAACACCGACTCATTTACAGTGCTGCCGCCTCTGATCCCAGGTTATGTGCGCACAGAGCGGGGTCTTTCTGTAGAAGGGTGCAGAGCTCATGATCACACAGAAAGTCATTGTTTCGGGACCATGCAGGTTTGGGGTCCCCATCAGAGTCCCCCTTATATCAGGGTCTCTAACAAAGACCCCCCCCTTACATCATGTCATCAATCAGAGTCCCCGCTTATATCAGGGTCCGCATCAGAGCCCCCCTTTATATTAGGTTTCCTATCAGTATCCCCCTTATATCAGGCTCCCTTTCAGAATCCCCCTTATATCAAGGTCCACACCAGAGTTCCTCTTATATCGGTGTCCCCATCAGAGTCCCCCTTACATCCGGTTCCCCATCAGAGTCGTCGCCCCCCCCCCCTTCCTTTTATCAGGTTTCCCATCAGAGTCCTCCCTTTCATCAAGGTCCCCATCAAAGTTCCCTTTATATCAGGATCCCTATCAGAATCATCCCTTATAACATGGTCCCCATCAGAGTTCTCACTTTCATCAAGGTCCCCATCAGAGTCCCCCTTATATCAGGTTCCCCATCAGGGTCCCCTCTTATATTAGGTTCCCCATCAGAGCCTTCCCTTTCATCAAGGTCCCCATCAGAGTTCCCCTTATATTTGGGTCTCCATCAGATCTCCCCATATAACAGGATCCTTATCAGAGTTCACCTTATATCAGGGTCCCCATCAGAGCCCCCCTTACATCAGGGTCCCCATCAGATTCCCCCTTACATCAGGGTCCCCATCAGAGTCCTCCCTTTCATTAAGGTCCCCATCAGAGTCACCTTATAGCAGGGTCCCCATCAGAGTCCTCCTTATATCAGGTTCCCCATCAGGGTCCCCCCTTTTATTAGGTTCCCCATCACAGTCTTCCCTTTCATCAAGGTCCCCATCAGAGTTCCCCTTATATCTGGGTCTCCATTAGATTTCCCCTTATAACAGGGTCCCTATCAGAGTTCACCTTATATTAGGGACCCCTGTCAGAGTCCGTACTTATATCAGAGGCCTCATCAAAGCCCCCCTTACATCAGGTTCACCATCAGAGTCCCCCCAACCACGGTCAGCTTCTTTTTTCTTTGCTATTTCCTGAGATTTCCCTTCACAAATGTTTGCAAGACACTATAGGAAGTGAGAGGGAATCTCTCCGAAGTGAAGGGAAATACCTTTCTTGGTTGTCACTGGAACAGGTGTCCCATCTGGAGATTTCCTCTCTATTCCCAATGCAACATTTTGGATTTCCCATCACTTCTTCGAGTGTCAGAAGCGGCACCCTTACCTGTAAACCCGCCCCCACTGTGGTTCTCGGGCTCTCCTGTCACTCCTGTGAACTCCAGACCACAAACAAATGTTAGGATCTCTCCTCTATGCAGTGAACCCAGAGGTGGTTCTCTGCTCTGAGCACTTCCAGGTACAGTCGATGAAAGCAGGCTGTGCCCATGAAAACACTTGATCAGTTAAGGCAAGGTGCATGGGAGACATTAGGGCTCTAACAGACACCTGTGATCTCTATAAAGAGGACCAGTCACCTGCACAATTAAATCACATGAATTTTTTACAGTCAGGTAAAAAATAAAAATGTTATTTGTTTAAAAAATTTAATAAAACCTAATAAAACACATTCCAAAAAAAATTGAAAAGGGCAGACCCTCCCACTTATTAGTTACTTTGAATGAGAATATAGTAAGGCCATCATCCGTTTTTTTAAAAGCACAAATTTGCAACAACTTTTGGTAAAACTCTTACGATGTACAGTGGGGAAAATATTTATTTGATCCCCTGCAGATTTTGTAAGTTTGCCCACTTACAATGAAATGAAGGGTCCATAATTTTCATCATAGGTGTATTTTAAATGATAGAGACAGAATATCAACCACAAATCCCGAAAAAACACATAACACAAATGCTATAAATGGAGTTGCAGTTCAGTGAGTAAAATAAATATTTGATCCCCAAGCAAAACATGACTTAGTAGTTGGTGGAGGAACCCTTGTTGGCAAGTACAGAGGTAAGACATTTCCTGTAGTTGGGTACCAGGTTTGGACACATCTCAGGAAGGATTTCGGTCCACTCATCTTCCTTAAGGTTTCTTGGCTGTCGCTTGGCAGCTCGAAGTTTCAGCTCCCTTCATAAATTTTCTATAGGATTAAAGCGGAGTTCCGGGCACAAAATCGATCTTTTTTTTTTGTGCCCGTCCGCTTGTTCTCCTTCACCTGAAACAGAATTGGATAGTTAGGTTTTTTTTTTTTTGTACTCACCTTGTAATTGTAGATCGAATATACTCACCTATTCTTCACTTCCTCCCTCTGCGCCGCGGCTCCGCCGTCACTTCCTGGCTTGCAATGATTCCTGGGAGCTGAACGTCATCGCTCCCAGGAATCAATGCGACGGCACCGGCCCCGCTCGTCACTTCCGGGGCGACGCCGCATTCCCTGCTAAACAGCTTCTGGGCATGCCCAGAAGCTGTGGAGGAATGCGGCTCCGCACCGGAAGTGACGAGAGGGGCAGGTGCAGGCGCATTCTGGGAAGAATACACGGAAGAAGACGCGGAAGAGGATTGCGCCGGCTTCAGCTGCCCACAAGAGAGATGGCAACGCTGTGGAAGAAATTTTATAAGTGAGTATTTCTTCTTGCAAGTAAGTGTGAACCAGGACAGATCAGAGGCTAGCCATTGTGGAAGCCCTGACTGTCCCGGGGGTATGTTCACTGAAATTTTTTTTCTGTGCCCGGAACTCCGCTTTAAGGTCTGGAGACTGAATAGGCCACTCCATGACCCCATGAATGGTCTTCTTCTTGAGCCACTCCTTTGTTTCCTAGGTGGTATATTTTGGGTCATTGTCATGCTCTAAAACCCATCCATGACACATCTTCAGTGTTCTGGCTGAGGGAAGAAGGTTCTCATCCAAGATTTTACAATACATGGCCCCGTCCATTGGCCCCCCAATATGGTAAAGTCAGCCTGCACCTTTAGCAGAGAAACGGCCCCAAAGCATAATGTTTCCACCTCCATGCTTGACTGTAGGGATGGTGTCTTTAGGGTCATAATCAGCATTTTTCTTCCTCCAAGGTGAGTCCTCCTCCTCAGGAAGTCACTCAGCCATGTCAATGAACATCTAAATTATTTAGAGAAGGATTGGGAAAAAGTACTGTGGTCAGATAAGTCAAAAATTGAGCTCTTTTACAATCTTTGTTAACACTCTTATGATGCATAGACCAGGGTGGAGCAGAAGGGATTTTCTTTAAAATTATTTATTTAATCATTATTAAAGCGGAGTTCCACCCTAAAATTATACTTACCTCCATCTTCATGCCCGGGGTCACCTGAAAAACAAATGGATAATCGCAATTTTTATTTTTTTTTACTTACCTGGTAAAGAAGAAAATATACTCACCTTGCTTCCTCCCCTCGGCGGCCACGGCGATTCGTCACTTCCTGGATTGCAATGATTCCTGGGAGCTGAACATCATCGCTCCCAGGAATCAATGCGCCTGCATCGGCCCCGACGTCAGTTCCGGTGCAGGCGCCGTCATACCTTTCTAAACAGCTTCTGGGCATGCCCAGAAGCTGTGCAGGGATGACGCTGTGGCACCGGAAGTGACGGCGGGCCGGTGCAGTGCATCGTGGGACCGAAGAAGACGGAAGAGGACACAGAAGAGGATCGCGCTGGCTTCAGCTGCCCACACCTGAGATGGCAGCGCTGGACAATACATTTTCAAGGTAAGTATTTCTTCTTGCAGGTAAGTGCAACCCGGGACAGATCAGAGGCTATCCATTGTGGAATGCACTAGCCCTGACTGTCCCGGGGGTATTTTTATTAAAAAAAACGTAAGTAACTATTGCATCAGCAGCAAACTTTTTCTGCAGAGGATACTTGCACTTTTGTGGCGCCGATATGGCAACATACGTGTGGTAGTGCCCCCACCTACTTCTGCCTACAGGACCAGTGCGTAGCTATAAAGAATTAATGTCCACACATCAACTCATCCCCAAAGTAACTTTTCAGAAGTTCTGGGCGTTTTGACTATCCCTGAAGTAATAAGGGAAGGTTATATAATCCAGGTTAAAACAGACCCCTGCCATGAAGGTGGCCTACATCAATTGTCAGATGGAATCCGAGTTTTGCCTTAGCAAAACGATAGATAGGTGTCCTTGGCAAGACATCAGGCTCCAGCCTTGTCAGGTGTGAACGTTCCAAGTATACACAGTGGCAGGCAGACTAAATTAGCAGTGCCTAAACCTGAGTGTGATTCCTGGTAGGCAACTTTAGAGGTCAAACTAAAGGCTAGGCTGTTTTGTCTCCGTTGCAGTGGTCCTCTGGTGGGAGCAGTAGATGCTCTGGTGACTACGTGGGATCAGTACTTCCTGAGCTATTCCTTCCCTTATTTGTCTCACATGTTTGCAATGAAGGCATTCCAGTGTCCCTCATTGTTCCAGGCTGACCCAGACAGATGTGGTATGCCAATCTACAGAGACTCTGGACAGTTGCTCCGAGGGATCTACTGGATCAGAATCATCTTTTCCCAAGGAACATCTTTTGCCAGCTTAAAGTTGACTTTAACAGCTTGATGATTGAAGCTCAAGTTCTGAGAGACAGGACATAATGGAGTCTAGGAATCCCTTAATGCTAAGCTAGGAGGTCCACTTCTTGTTAAATCTATAGCTATACATGCGATGCATGCTATTTTTGGCTTAAGGCTCAGGACCTCCCCCCCAGGAGTTTCTTTGTGGAACAAGACCAGTCCTCCAGCCAGACCTAGGTCGACATTTGTCTCTAAACACTTTAAGAGCTCTCAATGTTGCTGCCCTTGTGACTCTATGAAATTGGAGGTAGTTCACTCGTAGCCTTCGCCTACTAAGGCGAGTGTTTGGACTTGTGGCTCTGTCTGGCATGGAACCCTTCACGGGTTTTGCATAAGACATAGTTGTTGAGACCCAGTTTTTCGTCTTGCTTGGGGTAGTTTCTATCTGTCCCCTCAAACAGGAAGTTCTTATCCAGTCTTCCGATCTGCCTCCAGTTTACTCAAAGAAAGTTTCCTTTTTATTGGTTGGATCTGGTCGGGATAGAGAGTCTATCACTCAGCCTCTACTTTCCTCTTGTTTTTGAAGATGGACCCTGTGCTGTTTCTCCAATATCTAATTCCACCATGTCGAGAAAGTTCAGCAGACCATCATGCAATCTCTTGATCCAGGATTTAGGTTCCATCCCTTCCTGACCAGATGCACTTTACTAAATTTGAGTACTTCCTGAGCTTTGGGTGAAGACAACTATTCCTCAGATCTGCAAGGCTGCCACCTAGGCTTCTACCCTCACTTTCTCTATGTTCTAGAGGCTTGAGTTGATTGTAGGCATATTAGTGCACTTGCAAGAGGAGCGGTTGGGTGCTGTCTGTGGTGTCCCTTTGGTTTGTGCTGGCATCCAGGTTTTTGGGGTTGATTTTGGGGTGTGACCCCTTGAAGAAGGGATTGTGCAGCACACTGGGGCATGTCCTGGGGATTTGTATGTTGGTGCAGATGGGGAGGCTATTGCGGATGGTGCTCGATTGTTTTTCTACCAGGTGGCCATTCGGCCTCATCTGAAGCCAGCTTCTGGTATAAGAATCCTTGGCAAACTCTTTGAGCTACAGGATGTTTACAGCTTTGCTGTTGTTGTTGCATCAAGAGACTGTGGGCTTTTATTTGCTTATCCCACATTGAGATTTCTATGACCAGTCTTAGGTCAAGTACTCCCTCAATACATCCAGACCGAAGATGGCACACTAGCAAACAACAGGTAGCCAGAACAGCTAAACCCAGTTCCTCAGAAACCAAAAAGGGTAGAAGCCACCAGAGCACCTTGCAGTACCTAAAGTTAAATTACAGAGCCCAATATACCGCTGGGCTACAGCTGCACATTTAATCAGCAGCATCTGAATATTGTGGGCACCTTAGGCAGAGGTGTCAACCAACACGATAGGCAGTACAGCCAAACAGGTCCTTTTATGGCATGTTCATTCAGCACTACTGGGCTCAAATGTCCTCACTACAGCCAACTTTGTTGGGAAGGGGATAGCTTACTCTCTTATAAGATAGGATTTTCTTAAGCTTCCCACCCTGGTAGCTAGTTATTGGCCTACCACATGTATGCTGCTATGTTGGCGCCAAGAAAATGGAAAATAATAATAAATACTTACCATAATTTTCCTTCCCTGGCACCAGTCCATGGTAGCATACTAACCCCTGTGCCTTTAACCACTTGACCTCCGGAAGTTTTACCACCTATTGATAACTGGGCCATTTTTTGCGTTACCGCGTTACTTTAACTGACAACTGCGCGGTCATCCAATGCTGTACACAAATTAAATTTATATCATTTTTTTCCCACAAACTAAACTTTCTTTTAATGATATTTGTTTACCACTGGGGTTTTTATTTTTTTTGCTATAAATGAAAAGAGACTGAAAATTTTGAAAAACAAACAATATTTTTTACTTTCTGCTATAAAACGTATCCAATACAAAAAGTAAAAAATCTAATTTCTTCATAAACTTATGCCAATATGTATTCTGCTACATAATTTTGGTAAAAAAAGAAAAACCCAATAAGCGTGTACTGATTGGTTTACGTGAACGTTATATCGTCTAGAACCTATGGTAAATATATATACTGTAATTTTTTTTATATTAGTATTCATACCCCTTGAAATTTTCCAAATTTTTTCATGTTACACCCAAAAATGTAAATGCATTTTATTGGGATTTATGTGGCAGAGCAACACAAAGTGGCACATAATTGCGAAGTGGAAGTAAGAGCCGGTTCACACTGAGGATATCCGACTTCAAGGGGCGACCTGTACTTACATAATGGAAGTCTATGCAAGTCGCTCCCAGGTCGCCCCAAAGTAGTACAGGACTCTTTTTCTAAGTCGGAGCGACTTGTGTCGCTCCTATTAGAACGGGTCCTGTACTACTCAATGGCGAGCGACCGACCGCGACTTGTCAGGCTGACAAGTCGTCTGACAAGTCGCGCTAGTCTGAATGGGGTCTTAATGATAAATGGTTTCAAACTTTTTTACAAATGAATATCTGAAAAGTGTGGGGTGCGTTTGTATTCAGCCCCCTTTACTCTGATACCCCTAACTAAAATCTAGTGGAACCAATTGCCTTCAGAAGTCACCTAATTAGTAAAAAGAGACAGTTTTTGATTATAACATGACCAAATGTGGAAAATGTCAAGGGGTATGAATACTTTTTTAAGGCACTGTATGCTCATCAATTTGTCTGCCAAAACTATGCTGCTCCTGAACGAACTGGAAGTGGTGTTTTTTGTTTTTTTTTTGTCTCCATACTTCTGTGTACATGGACACCTAGGCTAACATTAACCACTTTAGCACTGCTCACATTGCTGCTACTGCAGCAATGTGGCTCGTTATCGTCCAGAGACGTAGACCTACGTCGCTGGACTCCGCCCCTTGTGGGTGGCGCGCGCGCGCCGCCGGAGGCTCGCTCCCGCTGTTTTCAGTCACAGCGGGCCAGGGGAGGAGCGGCGGCGATCGCCGCTGCTCTTCCCCGATCGTCTGGGAATCTAGTTTGGAGATCCGCCCGCTTGTGTAAACAGAGCGGGCGGATCTCCTCAGTGACCAGGAGTGACAGATTGCAGTGTTCAGCATAGCTGAACATGTGATCTGTCCCTGTGTCACTCAGTCACCTCCCCCCACACACGTTAGTAAGCACCAGGCATACATTAACCCCTCCCTCTCCAATAAAATGAACCCCTTCCCTGCCAGTGTCATTTTTAAAGTAACAGTGCATATATATAGCACTGATTACTGCAGTAATGTCACTGGTACCCCCAAAAGTGTCAAAAATGTCAGTCAAGGGTCCGATCTGTCCGCCGCAATGTCGCAGTCCCGCAAAAAAAATCGCAGTTCGCCGCCATTAAGCGTTAAAAAAAAACCCATCAAAAATGACAGAAATCTTTCCCTTAGTTAGTAAACGCAATAACTTTTGCGCAAACCAATCAAAATACTCTTATTGTGATTTTTTTTTACCAAACATAGGTAGCAGAAAACAAATTGGCCAAAAATTTAAAAAATTTTGATTTTTACATTTTTTTGGGGTAGAATTTCATATAAAAAAAATTTTAAAAATATTTTTCTTTTTGTGTTTATAGCGCAAAAAGTAAAAATCGCACAGGTGATCAATTACCACCAAAAGAAAGCTCTGTTTGTGGGAAAAAAAGGGCGTAAATTTCGTTTGGGTACAGCGTCGCACGACCGCGCAATTGTCAGTTAAAGTTGCACAGCACCGAATCGCAAAAAGTGGCCTGGATGTAAGACAGCAAAATCCTCCGGTGGTAAAGTGGTTAAGGGATGTTTAGAGGCAGAAAAAAAAATGCAAGATGCCTCCAAAGGCGGCGTTTAAAATCCAGTGTGCATGAGGCGTAATGTGGGGATGTTTTTTTGCCTTTGCCAGAACAGGTCCAAGATAGTCGAAGTGAGCTTCCATAACCCTCAGGAGCCATTTAAACCCCATTGCTAAAAAAAAAAGTCAAAAGCCACCTTCATTTCATTGACCCCAGTATATTTTGCCACAATAATAACATTTTACCAAATTTTAGCAAAATCTCCCAAATTGAAAACTTTCATTTTTGTTCATCCCTAGTACATTCTATTACA
Organism: Pelophylax lessonae; assembly: GCF_965119305.1. Classification (NCBI taxonomy): domain Eukaryota; kingdom Metazoa; phylum Chordata; class Amphibia; order Anura; family Ranidae; genus Pelophylax; species Pelophylax lessonae. The sequence goes on along the minus strand of NC_138777.1, from coordinate 212,161,211 downwards.
TCTATTAAAAATATGGATTTTTGTTAAATGTTGTACTTTTTAATATAATGCAATTAGTAATTTATGTTATGTGGCTGTTAAAGCACGACTCGAGGAATTAGGAAAATAAAGTCTGCCTTGCCTTGGGGTCCCCCCTGCAATGCAAGGGTTAAATATTTGGGGGGTATAGGAACAGCCATCATCACTTATTCTACCCTCTGATCTGGCGCTGCCTTCTCCTCCCAGAAGCTGTGGTTTGTGGGTGGTCCCTCTGCATCATCACATACAAGGCAGTATTATTAACCCTTTACTGTACATGCTGGGGGCAAGTGTGCAACTGTGGCCAGCCAATATAAGGAGGAGGCTCCAGGGGGACTGGTGACACCACTGGCGGAATCCTGCTGGAGAGCAGAATAAAGCAAGTCTTTCTCTTTTATCCGGCTCCCCTAGAAATAATGATCATTTAACCATTGCGGTGGGAAGGGACCGCTCCAAACAAAATAAGGTGGATGAACCACCTTTCTCCTGCGCTCAGACAAAAAGGATCCCCGACTGCTCTTCCCACGGGACTTTACAAATGGCGTCTCGGATGGCTACGGTCTTGCTGCCCTAAAGGACTGGGGCAGTCCAACAGTACTGCAAATAAAAAACACAAAAAAGGGTGCACCGACCTAGCGCATTATCCTCAATATTGGCTTTATTGTTAAAACATAAAAATGGCTACTCACAAACACAGGTGAAAATCAATCATATCGAACTCAAGAACTTGAGTATCAGGAGTAGTCCATACGAATGTCCATTGTCCTATTAGGATGACGGCTGACGCGTTTCGAGGCATACGCCTCTTCCTCAGAGCCTCTGAGGAAGAGGCGTATGCCTCGAAACACGTCAGCCGACATTCGTATGGACTACTCCTGATACTTAAGTTCTTGAGTTCGATATGATTGATTTTCACCTGTGTTTGTGAGTAGCCATTTTTATGTTTTAACAATAAAGCCAATATTGAGGATAATGCGCTAGGTCAGTGCGCCATTTTTTGTGTTTTTTATTTGGTGTGAAGGGACCCCACTTCTAGGATACATTTTTTTCTAATTCCTGGAGTTGGGCTTTAATCATGTAAACCATTTTATGCAGAGTATATCAAAAAATCATAGGTCCTCCAATTGCCAAACCTGCAGCATGCCCTGACTGTTGCCAGTGCTCCATCATTCTACTTATGGAGATGAAGAGTATGCAAAAGGATGAGAACATCACAAATCTGAAGTCCAGTGGAACTCCATTTTTCATGACAGAAAGTTATGAAAATAACGTAATGAAAAATGACGTTTTTTTGGACTTGCATCAGATTTGTGGCATTCTCATCCCTTGCATATTAATATACAGGATTTATATAGCGTCAACAGTTTGCGCAGCGCTTTACAGTGTGGGGGAAGACAATACAGTTACAGTACAATTCAATACAGGAGGAATCAGAGGGCCCTGCTCCTTAGAGCTTACAATCTAGAAGGGAGGGTCAAGTGAAACAAAAGGCAGTAACCGAGGGGGATGGGCAGATGGAGAAAATGGAGGTAGAGTTGTTAGGTGTGGGTAGGATAGGCATACTCCTCAATATTTGCATACTCCTCAAACTACTCTAGGGGCCCACAGGAACACCCCAGTTCACAGAAAGCTGCCACCAAAAGTTGGATTTCAGTCTTGTTTTACTTCTGTTTTTGGGTTCGGCGCTTCACCAACACATCCTTTGTGGAACTTCTGGAGGGGACGCAGGTGACAAAGTGCAGGCATGGTGCTGAAATAGAGACATCTCCTTGCCTATCTCCAGTCTTGATGGCCTCTTCCTCTGGGCTTTGAAGTAGAATCTCAGTTTCTGGCATCTTGGACATGACACCAGTCACACCTCTCAGCATTCCTTTCTCTGCCAGCGGTCTTTGAATTGTTGACAGGCTGGACGACTGCTGAGGACCTAATACTGTGGGTGACCTTTTGACTCTGTGTAGGAGATACTTGAAACCTCAGATGGCCAGGATCAGAATGGACATTTTCTCCTCTCCTCTTCACTTCAGTTAATCAGAAAGCAGCTGCCTTGCCTAGGAAGTCCCATTTGTCTTATCTCATATCATGGGTGCCCTGGACTCATATTACTTATCTCATATCATGGGTGCCCTGGACTCATATTACTTATCTCATATCATGGGTTCCCTGGGCTCATATTACCTGTCTTGTATCGTGGGCACCATGGGTTCATATTTCTTGTCTTGTATCTTGTGTGCCCTGGACTCATATTACTAGTCTTGTATCATGGGTGCCCTGGGCTCATAATAATTATGCCGTAGCATGGGTGCCCTGGGCTCATAATAATTATGCCGCAGCATGGGTGCCCTGGGCTCATAATAATTATGCCGCAGCATGGGTGCCCTGGGCTCATAATAATTATGCCGTAGCATGGGTGCCCTGGGCTCATGCAACTTGTCTCGTATCATGGACAAACTGGGATCATATTACTTGCTTGTATCATGGGCAGCCTGAGCTCATATTACCTGTGTTGTGTCATGGGTGCCCTGGGCTCTTATTGCTTGTCTTGTATCATGGGTGCCCTGAGCTCCTATTATTTGTCTTGTATTATGGGCATTGTAGGTTCATATTGCTTATCTCGTAATATGGGTACCCTCATTTTACTTGATTGTATCATGGGCGCCCTGGCCTCATATTACTGGCCTTGTATCATGGGTGCCCTTGGCTCATGTTACTTGTCTTGTATTATGGACGTCCTGGGTCCATATTACAAATCTCATATTATAGGTGCCCTGGGCACTCATAATATGGACGCACTGGACTCATATTACTTATTTTGTATCATGGGCACCTTAGGCTCATATAACTTGTCTTGTATCACGGGCACCCTGGGCTTATATTACTTTTCTCGTATCATGGGTGCCCTGGGATCATATTACTTGCTTGTATCATGGGCACCCTGAGCTCATATTACCTGTCTTGTGTCATGGATGCCCTGGGCTCTTATTGCTTGTCTTGTATCATTGGTGCCCTGAGCTCCTATTATTTGTCTTGTATTATGGGCATCCTAGGTTCATATTGCTTATCTCGTAATATGGGTACCCTCATTTTACTTGATTGTATCATGGGCGCCCTGGACTCATATTACTTGTCTTGTATCATGGGTGCCCTTGGCTCATGTTACTTGTCTTGTATTATAGGTGTCCTGGGTCCATATTACATATCTCATATTATAGATGCCCTGGGCTTATATTACTCATCTCATAATATGGATGCCCTGGACTCATATTACTTATTTTGTATCATGGGCACCTTAGGGTCATATATCTTGCCTTGTATCATGGGCACCCTGGCCTTTTATTACTTTTCTCGTATCATGAGTGCCCTGGGCTCATATTAGTTGTCTTCATCATGGGTGCCCTGGGCTTATATTACTTTTCTGGTCTCATGGGTGCCCTGGGCTCATATTAGTTGTCTTCATCATGGGTGCCCTGGGCTTATAATTCTTATCTCGTATCATGGGTGCCCTGGGCTTATATTACTTCTCTGATATTATAGGTGCCCTGGGCTCATATCAGTTGTCTTTATCATGGGTGCCCTGGGCTTATAATTCTTATCTCGTATCATGGGTGCCCTGAGCTCATATTACTTATCTCGTATCATGGGCACCCTGGGCTCATTTTACCTGACTGGTATCATGGGTGCCCTGAGCTCATATTACTTATCTCATATTGACTTTAGGGAAGATGTAAACCCAATCACTTAAATCTCATACAAGCATTAACAGGGGAAACCTTGGGTCCTGCCATTCTTGTAGATGTTACTTGACATTTACCACCTACCAAACATTGTTGCTGACCAAGTACTCCTCTTCATGGAAACAGTATTTCCTGAAGATAGTGGCCTCCTTTAGCAGGATAATATCCCCTGCCAACTGCCAAAAATGGTTCAAAAATGGCTTGAGGAACACAACGAGTTTGAGGTATTGACTTGGGCAACAAATTCTCCAGATCTCAATCCATTTGGGCACCTGTGGGATGTACTGGAAAAACAAGTCTGATCCATTGATTCTCGCAGATTACAGGACTTAAAGGATCTGCTATTGATGGTTTGGTGCCAGATACCACAGCATACCTTCAGAGGTCTAGCGTGGTCCATAGCTCAACAGGTCGGGCTGTTTTGGTGGCAAAAGGGGAACCTACTGGCTGATCATTGTATGTTGTTATGACCTAGCAACCCACCCTAAGAATGCCATGCATCCATCGCTGGACTACATCTAGACAGGAAGTGATCGCAAAGAGGCTGCAGGAGATGAGCAGCACTAAGTCGAAATGCCTTGAAGGTCTGGAGAAGTGGGTGCTCCTGGGCAGCCTGTATTTGCATGTAGAGCAACCACATGTTATGTTGAGCCTCCATGAATGAAAGGGGTGGGCCAGGGCCAGTCAGGCTGGGGGAGAAAAGGGCTGGATGGTCTTGGATGTCGTCCAGTCAGGAGATGACGCAGGCTCAATCAGACTTGCTGCAGATTCCAATGCACATTGTGAGAAGCTCACAGTATGCAGTGAAATCCGAGTAAGCCATTTCAGTCCAGGAGAGGAGCCTGAAGGGAAGGCCAGGATAAAGATTTCACTGTGGAACAGGGAAGGGTAAAGGGTTTAATTGGGTATCTGTTGCCATCTCTGTTCTTACTGGGGAAAGTTTTGTTTATTGAGGACATACACAAATGCACATTAACCACATAACGACTGCTCACATTAATGCTACTGCGGCAATGTGGCTCGTTATTGTCCAGCGACCTAGACCTACGTCGCTGGACTCCTCCCCCTGTGGGCGTGGCGCGCGCGCGCCGCCGGAGGCTCGCTCCCGCTGTATTCAGTCACATCGGGAGTCGGGCCAGGGGAGGAGCGGTGGTGATCGCCGCTGCTCTTCCCCGATTGTCGGGGAATCGAGTGTGGAGATCCGCCCGCTTGTGTAAACAAAGCGGGCGGATCTCCTAAGTGACAGGCAGGGTCAGATTACAGGGTTCAGCATAGCTGAACATGCGATCTGTCCTTGTGTCACATAGTCCCCTCCCCCCACACACATCAGTAAGCACTAGGCATACATTAACCCCTCCCTCTCCAATAAAATTTACCCCTTCCCTGCCAGTGTCATTTTTACAGTAACAGTGCATATGTATAGCACTGATTACTGTAGTAATGTCACTGGTAACCCCAAAAGTGTCAAAAATGTCAGTCAAGGGTCCGATCTGTCCGCCGCAATGTCGCAGTCCCGCCAAAAAAATCGCAGATCGCCGGCATTACTCGTTAAAAAAAAAACACCAAAAATGACAGAAATCTTTCCCTTAGTTAGTAAACGCAATAACTGTTGCGCAAACCAATCAAAATAAGCTTATTGTGATTTTTTTTACCAAAAATATGTAGCAGAAAACAAATTGGCCTAAAATGATAAAAAAATTTAGATTTTTACATTTTTTGGGGGGGAATATCATATAAAAAAATGTGAAAAATATTGTTATTTTTTCAAAATTTTCGCTCTTTTTTGTTTATAGCGCAAAAAGTAAAAATCGCACAGTTGATCAAATACCACGAAAAGAAAGCTCTGTTTGTGGGAAAAAAAGGACGTAAATTTTGTTTGGGTACGGTGTTGCATGACCGCGCAATTGTCAGTTAAAGTCTCACAGTGCCGAATCGCAAAAAGTGGCCTGGACGTAAGACAGCAAAATCCTCCAGTGGTAAAGTGGTTAATCCATTCTATCCAAAAAAACTATCCGGAGTTAGGCTTTAACATATTCATTTAGAGGTGAGCATGCCCAACCAATAAACACCGATATGTAGATATCAATTAGTAAATCTCAGCTAAAAATATTTCCATTTCTGGGAAAATCAACCGCAATCGGGAACTTTGTACATAAAAAGATAAATTGCTCTTCATCCAGCTCTCCCCCTCGCTGTGAGCGATCAACCTTCTACCCTTCGCTTTCATTTCAGCCCCAGCGGGGGTCCTCCAGCCGCCCCGTCCCATGTAAATTCTACCTTTTGATCCCCTTTCAGATCTCTCTTTCCAGTAACATCTTTTTTTATATTATAACGCCGCTGAGGCTGCCAGAAAATCGTCTCGCGCTTCCTCCGCAGGATAAATTTGTCTCTGTCCCCTGAGACTGAACGTTGCTTTTTTGCAAAACTTCAAAACCGCTGCAATTTTTTATTTTTTTCCTGTGTTGGTGGGTTTTTTTTCCCCTCTTTTGGTTTACTGTAAGCTTATTTAATGACGCTGCAAATGCCGAACAAAAACGTTCAAGTCATCAAAACGGTCGCTGGCAGCGAAAGACCGGCGCAAACAGGAAAAGGCGGACTGAACTTATACTGAGTGTGTAGAGTTACAGGTGAGAATCGCTGCCAGAAAATTAAAGCTGATGTCAGTCATTTATGGCGGAAATGCTTGGTAGGGGTTTCATTCTGTAGAGGCAAAATTGTACTCAACTGAGGGCCAAACATGGCAAAAATAGCACTTCTGAGAAGTTGCCAAAATTGCAACTTTGTATAAAATAGAAACTTATTATGTTTACAGACTTGTTTTTCAAGCTTCAGGATCTTAGATGAGTTCCATAAAGTTTAATGGCTGAAGGGAGACATATTCTATATTCCTGTTGAGCTATGACATTAAAAAACATTATAGACAGCCATTGGGGGGCCATTGAACATGGCACTGTAGCCCACACTTTTTTTTTTGTTTTGGATAGAGCTGGAATAGTTAGAAGTGGGTTTTCTACTCCAACCATCTTCTGAGAGATTATGTTATCTTCCTCTCCCGGTGTCCTCACGGAAAGTGTCAGAAAATCTCACCATTGGTGACATAGAGAGAAATAAAATCTAAGAGTCTTGTTCTCACTTTGTTTCTTTCCTTGTAATATACTGATTGTCACATCATCTGAGGATAAAATCAAATGTATCAGTGATGGTGAAGGATCTAGGAGGTGATCCCTGTAGGTCTCCAAGCTGCATCCTGTGGGCCGGATGCAGCCCACTGCTTGCTTTATCCAACCCTTGGGGCACTATTCCTCCCTATGACACCAACAATGAGGGACTATTTACCCTACTGACACCAACGATGGAGAGCAATTCCTTCCACTGACACTAATAATGAGGCACTACTTCTCCCACTGAAACCAAAGATGGGACACTATTCCTCCCATTGACACCAAAGATGGGTCAATATTCCTCTCTATGACACCAATAATGTGGGACTATTCCTCCCCCTGACACCAATGATGGGGCACTATTCCTCTCTATGACACCAATAATGTGGGACTATTCCTCCCACTGACACCAATGATGGGGTACTATTCTTACCACTGACCCCAACAAATGGGACACTATTTTTCCCACTGACACCAACAATGTTCTGCATTCTTCCCACTGACAGTAATGATGGGGCACTATTTCTCCCACTGACAACAGTTTTGGGACACTATTGACACCTAGAATAATGCACTATTCTTCCCACTGATACCAATGGCAGGGCGCTATTTCTCCCACCGACAACAGTTTTGGGACACTATTCCTCTTACTGACATCAATAGTGGGGCACTATTCCTTCCACTGACACCATTCATGGCATGGGGCACCATTCCTCCCACGGGCACCAATGATGGAGCACTATTTCTCCCAATGACACCGATGATGGGGCACTATTCTTCCCATTGACACTAATAATGAAGCCCTATTCCTTCCACTGATACCAATGGTGGGACACTATTCCTATCAATGACACCAATAATGGGGCACTACTCCTTCCACTTACACCAATGATTAGGCACCATTAATGCCACTGAAAAAAAATTATGGGGCACCATTCCTCCCATGGGCAACAATGATGGGGCACTATTCCTCCCCCCAATGACACCAGTGATGGTGTACTATTCTGCACACTGACACTGATGATGGGACACTATTCCTGCCACTGCCACCAATGATGGGGCACTCTTCCTCTTACTGACACCAAAGATAGGAGACCGTTCCTCCTACTGACACCAACGATGGGCCGCTATTCCTCTAACTGACACCAATGATGTGGAACTATCCCCTCACTGACACCAAAACATATTTTTTTACTCCATCTGACCAGTAGCCTGAGGCATTGTTTACTGCCACTAATGCTGTGGCATTTTGTACTTCCACTTGCTACAGTCTGGCCTTCTTAATGTCTGAAGCACACCAAACTGGTTCTTTGCTTAGAAAGTTTGGAGACTCCTGCTGTAGATCATTGCCTTTTGTAAAGCTAAACTATGAATATCTCATATTTTCTCCATGTTGTTCTCTTAAATATACCATTGAGCGTGGTTTGTTTTATCTGTTGCACAAAAATACCTGTTGATCCTGCCAGAAATCCAGAGCTGCCTTTTAATAAGAGTCATAGAAGTAATTTAACTACACATGCATTTTATTTTTGTACTACTATGTTTATGTTTTTAAGTCTTCCACACTATTCTTAATGAAGTGTCCAAGGCATGACGAAACGTGTTTCAAACAAAAGCTTTCCTACAAAAAAAAAAATCCTCATTATCAAGATATCAAAACCTACTAAGAAGTTGGGATACTTCTGCTTACAAGCTTCTGATGTTTGGAAGTGCTTCTTATCCCCTCTCCCCCCCAGGTATCATTGAAGGTCAGTTCCTCGTAAAAATGCTGTATCAGGACATCAGTGGTATAACGGTAAACCATAGACGCCAACTGACTCAAATTTGCCCACATCTTGGTCCTCTGTCCCGCCGGCCTACCCTTGCATAGCAACTCAAAAAGTCAAGAATTGTAGGGATCGTGGTCATAAATGGGCAGTCTATGCAAATTAAATTTTTTTAAATGTTTTTATTGGATATGTTTTATAGCAGAAAGTAAAAAATATTTGTTTTTTTTTTCAAAATTTTCAGTCTTTTTTTGTTTATAGCGCAAAAAATAAAATACCCAGTGGTGATCAAATACCACCAAAAGAAACAAAAAATTACACAAATTTATCTTAAGTACAGCTTTGCATTACCATGCAAAAGTGACGCTTATGCCCCATACACACGTGCAGATTATCTGCAGAATTTTGTCTGCAGACTTACCAAAACCATATAATATGAGGTCAAACCTAAACACTTTCAATTTGTATGCAATCCGGCAGGCCCTTGCACTAAATAGAAAAGGTAAGTCTGCAGACAAAAGTCTGCAGATAATCTGCACGTGTGTACGGGGCATAAGCCGTATATCAAAAAATGGACTAGTCATGGGGGGGGGGGGGGGGGTAAATATTCAGGAGGTCAAATGGTTAAAGGAACGTGACAATATTATTTTGAGTTTTTTTGGGTTTTAGTTCTCTAAACTTTTCTCTCGGCGTTAGAGTCCATGGTGTTTCCAGGATCCTGGTAATACAATTCCGGCAGGACAAAAAAGATAGGTTATCAGCTTTTGTGGTTTTAAGTAGATGTGAAGCCCAATCTCTAAAATCTCTTAGAAGTTTAACATGTAAAAGTTTTTTCAAAAGCAATTTCTTTTTTTAAATCTGCAGCTTTGCTAGTGATCCTATTTTGAAGGTCCTTGTTCGGGGCAGCCAATCTCAACCAGAGTCTTGCAGAACCCTATTTTCCTCCAGAGGTTGATAGGGGTTCCTTCAGCTGATTAATCTCCCATTTGGGGGTACCTGCATAGTTTCAGGGTCAACACCACTTGGTATAGTCAGCAGCGTTACACCAATGATCTTTTTTGTTGTTTATAAATTCTACTCACTGGTCACCACTGTAAAGGGGGTACCCTTTTCCACTAGCCACCAATTCAAGGGGCATTCTTTCCCCTGATCATTAATGTAAGAGGCGTTCTTCCCACCAACATAGGGACCATTTTTCCTACTGACCACCAATGTAAGGAGCATTCTTCTGACTGATAAGGGACATTTTCCCCACTGACCAATATTGTAAGGGGCATTCTTCCCACCGACCACCAATGTAGGGACCATTCTTCCTACTGACCACCATTGTAAGGAGCATTCTTCCCACCAGTGGTCACCAATGTAAGGAACGTTCTTCCCACTGACAACCAATATAATAGTCATTCTTCCCACTGACAACCAATATAATAGGCATTCTTCCCACTGACCATCGCCATAAGGAGCATTCTTTCCACTGACCACCAATGCAAGGGGCATTATTTGTTTTATTAAGGGTTCCCTGAGACCTGAAATTTATTTCAAGAGTTCCTCTGGGGTAAAACAGTTGAGAAAGGCTGTTATAGGGTGGCAACCAACTCCAAATTTTGTTCCAGCATTGCCATCTTTTCACATGCGTCCTTGGTGACAATGATGTGCAAATAAAACTTTTAAAACTTGAGCGAGTATATGTAGCCAAGAAGTAGCTGAAATTGGTAGGAGATCAGCAACAATGAGGTGTCAAAATTATGAAAAAAGGGTGAAAACAGAATTTTATAAAATAAACCAAATGTCATTGAGTTAGAGTTTACTAAAATTTTGTTGCACATCATTTTTCTTCGCCTACACAAAAAGTTAGACACAGGTAACTTTTATACTTGTATATTACTTGTTTTTTCCCTCGGCGTTCCCTTGTAATGCTCGGCAGCTGGAATAAGTTATAAGGCATTTGGTCAGAACAGAGGCGGTGAGTCATTTTTGTTTTCAGACAGTCCCGGTTCCCAGTCCTGACTGGGTGGAAAATGGATATTTTGGTCACAGTACCGTCTCAGTGTGCCCGCCTTGTGATGGACAGGTCCTCCACATTGGCCATATGTCAAGGTGTTTCTAGCACTGAGGCCTATTCTGCATCAGCTGGTCTGCAGGGTTTCTCCTAAATTGGGGCATTTTGCAAAGAGGTGTCATCTAGTTAATCTGACAATGACAAATGGCTTCCTCTGAATTACGCCCATCGGAGGTGACAATTTTGAGGCCACAGGGAGGTCACGTTCAATAGAGCTGTGACACTTTGTCATCACATGTGCCAGACATTTTACAATGTTCACCTGCCTGGGCTTGGATAATATACAGCTGTCAGACTCTTGCATATTTGCCAACATGGCAACATTCTTGTCACTTCAGAGTCTCATCCATTCTGGACATTGTAGAGCCATCCAGGGCAAAGTGAAAAGAAAAAAAGGGGAAATTTATCCCCAAAGTGTCCAAATATAAAGTGATTGTGCATATATTGGCAGTCTTTGTAATTCCAAAAACGTGCAGCAAAAACAATTATGTGCTCATTCTTAAAGTGCTTCATGTGCAGCAAAATTGCATTTCTTCATGCAAATGGGGAATCCTTCACCTGATGCTCAGCTCACTTACCAGACGACCCCTTGGGGTCTAACGTAGGTAAATGGAATCTCTTACTCCTAGTGTTTCCTATCTCCCTGCTGGAAATTATCCAGGATCTCCTACGGCTGCTTACATGGGCTGGCTCTGGATCCCAATCTCTGTCCCGTTCAAGCGTAGGGCAGTATTAGCATGACATAAAAGATGCAAAGAATCTCATGGTGTAGTATGCATAAATTCCAGTTTAATAAAAGAAAGTAGTCACTTACAATGTGAGTTTCATAGAATCAGCTGAAAAACAGCGCCACGGCCAGTTTGCGTTTCGGCTGTGTTCCAGAATCCAGAAGTGACGTAGGGCTTAGCACGGGATCTGACGCGTTTCGTCATCAAGCGTATGACGTCCTCAGCAATTGAGCGCTGTCTCACATTTACCACATTTTACACAACCTATTGTTGTTTAGACTAGTTGCTCAAATTTCTTTTCTTTATTGTATATACACAAAAGTAATTTACATTTGAAAATACCTAGGCACGATCACGTGAGCAATTAATACTTACAAACCTTTTCCAGCAAAGTGAAAAGGGCTGTGTAAATTGGCCACCCCCCAAACCAGTTTCTACTCAACTCTCCATTGCTCTGTCGCAACTCTTTCTTCTGTATCATCAATTTGCTCCGGATATGGGGTAGCATGTGACCTCCTCTTAGGATGCATTTCTTGGGCACAGTGGCTAATTGCGGGGCAAAATTGTTGTCACTGTTGTCACATGATAGAAAGGGTGACATCACCCTTCCTTTAAGACCTGATACCAGGTATACTGTGTTGGAGAGTTGAGTATAAATGGCTGGGGTTAGGCAGTGTGACTGGGTCTCTTTAAAACCCAACTCCAGTTTTTTTTTCATGTTTGATAGAGCAAGGAATCGTTAGATCTTTGATCCGGTTTTAAAGGCTGTGTAACTATTGAAGAGATTCTTCTGTCAAATTTTAAAAGCTGTCTGTGTCCCCTATAGAGGAAATCCCAAGTTTATACCGCAATAAATCAAAAGTCAATGGAATTGGTAAGGCTGCTTTTAAACAATGGGCACCCTTTGTATGCTTGGAAACTTAGGGTATAACCAAAAGCTGTTGGCTGGTGTTCCATATGGCTGCAGTCAGAATTTCTCTGCCTAACCAGTATACCCGGAAGAAGGGGATTCTAAAGACCCTAAAACGCATTGGAATTATCTTGATATTCTATTTGCCCACCAACTGATCTCTTCTGGCACTCCATGGTTCCTTAAGCTTATGGTTAATCCCAAGTGTATTACAGGCACCAAATTGAAAGTAACCTTTACCAATTTCATTGAAATTCATTGAATTTGGATTATTGCAGCAATACTTTGAGATTTACTCTGTGGGGATTCAGACAGATTCTAAAATTTGGCAGAAGAATCTCAATAGTTTTAGGTTACTTATTGCAGCATATACAGTACATAAGATTGATTTTTGTGATCTGGTTTACCCTTACATCAGCCTGTTGTCTATATCTTGACCAAAATACTGAACTTTCCTCACTCTACTTAAACAAGTTTTTTTGCTTTCTGTGTCCCCACTGGAGGGATTTACCCTCACGTTCTGTTCTGTGTGACACCCAAATAGTAGACATTACCACTTCCCTTCTCACACCTCTACACCTCTCCTAGACCAGAGTAGTTTTTACATTTCTGCTATGGACCCTTTTTTTGGCAATGATAACAAAGTAATAGATATATTGTTTTTACAGACAAACCAGGCTTTATTTTCGTGGTATTGTCTTGCAAAAATAAACCTTTTTTTTCCAATCCTTGGACAAAAAGCACACAAGCTAAAAAAAAAAAAAAAAAAATTGTATTTATTGGTCAGTGTTCATTTAAAAAATAAATAAATAAAATAGTGTCACTGTGGAATAAAAGTATAGTTTTTTATTCTATTTTGTCCTATTTAAAATGGCATTCAAGTTATGATTGTGGTACAAAGTATTGGAAAGTTATTTACAAAAATTTGAGATTTGGTTTTCAATTCTGTGCTTTTTTATTGTGACACTAAAAAAATAAAAATAAAAAAAATTAACAGACACAACAAATAAAAATGAAAAAAAAAATGTTTAAATAATAATGGCTAAAAACTTAGAAATTAAAAAAAAAACAAAAAAAAAACAGGAAATTAAAATAATAGTTGAAAAGAAAAGTGGAAGAAGGATAAATTTAAATGCCAGTAAGCATCAGTATACTAACGTGTATCAAAAGAGCAAGAACGCTCAAATAACAGACGATAGAACCCAGAAGAAAAAAAAGGGGTTCACAGTCTGTATAGATCATAAATCTTTAGACATAACGTCACTGTAGAACACAAAGAGAAAAGGGTACCTGTAACTAACTTGACCCCATCACTCCCCTAGCAATAGTGTCATTAAATGGTCAGACAAGTAGTGTGATCTATATAATTATCACCTGCAAACCTTACCCTGGTTTGAAGGTGATAATTATACGTAATTAAGCATTAATGGAGCTGTTGTATATGCCAAATGTATCAGTAGTTGGTGTCTGGGTCTCCTGAGAGCCCATTCCTCCAGCAAGTGATCCCCACACAGACCAGCCCTTGAGAAGACAAAAGGGGTGGTCACTGGGGAGCTGGGTGGGTTTTCTCTCAGATGGTCCTAAAAGGGGTGGTCACTGGGGAGCTGGTGGGTTTTCTCTCACATGGTCCTAATAAAACAAATTACTAAGTAAGAGACAACTCAGAGGCAGGGTGTCACAGCAGTGCCAAGACAAATACTTTTCTCCATGTTGGTAATTTCGTGGTCAGTCCGGGCGCCACCCACGCCCGAAAGAGGATAAAGATGGAAGTGATGTCAATCCTATGTAGATGGCGTAAGTGACGTCAGGTCAAACCCGGAAATGCGTTCCAGCATGGTTAGGTGCATTTCCCTATTAGAATGCAGTCCACCATTACATGACATATGTCAAACCGGCCAAAAGCACGTTGCCCCCGGGTAAATACCATGCCAGGGACACGGCACAGGTCACAAGTGAAGCATCCCTCCATCCAATCCCCAAGGAGACATGGCCAGAGAGGGGAAAGCCACCCACACACACAGGTTCAGGAAACACCTTATTCATGTGTTTGATCAGACCAACTAAATCTCACAAAAAGGGGGAAAAACCATAACATTACTAGAGATAACGTCATATATAGAAGGAGCATTATTAAATGAGGCCAAATGAGACCTTGAGACCTAGCAACATATCCAAAGCAAAAAAAAAGAAAGAAAAGGGGGGGGCTGAAGAGGGAAGACAATAAACAAAAACATAAACCCCATTTTTACCAAATCTGCATGCAGTCTACAATTACATTAGAAACAGTCCGGATCTGAGCAATAATATATCAGAATTCAGAGAAAAGGAGCATAGCTCACAAACCCATTTAAACCAGAGGGAACATCAGCCCTAAGGTTAAAGATCCACCCTGATTCAGAACATAAAATGGCATTGTCAAAATCCCCACCGCCCCCTGTCAATTGCCCAAAAACCTATGTTATCCAAATTACACATACAGCAGTTCTCAAAGTGCCTTGCAATAGGGCTCTCAGGGATACCATCATGGATATCATCTACATGTTCTTTGATGCGTTGCCAGAACATGAGTTTTGTTTTCCCCACGTAAAAGACATTGCATCCACCCGTCAGGAGGTAGACAATTCCCTTAGTTTCACAATTTGTGAAGTGTTTGGGCTTGATGATAGTGGATCCAACAACAATGGGATCCAGGTACATGTTGCGGCAGTATTCACAACGGTCCAACGATAAGTACCAGGGGGATGTGTCCCACAGGGGTCAGATCCTTGAGCTCTGTCAAAAGGACTAGATGTAAGAATATCTTTAATTGAGTGATTTCTCTTAAATGTAATATGTGGGCTTGGATCAACAAAGTGTTTTATAGTATTGTCCTGAGTCAATAGATGCCAATGTTCTCACAGGACAGTCATAATCTCGATGTGTTGTTTGTTAAACTTAAGAATTGGTCTAATCTTGAAATCTTCGAGTCAATCTCCTCCCTGGAAGAGTAAAAGATTCCTTGGACTCTCTAGCACCCTTTTATAAGCTCTTTTGAGTGCTATAGGGCTGTACCCCCTCTTAAGAAATCTCTCTTTTAGAGCTTTGGTTCGTACCTTAAAGTCACTATCACTTGTACAGTTTCTTCATACACGAAGGTATAGGCCTACAGGTATACCCCTTATTAAATGTCGGGGTGGGCACTTTCTGCATGGAGCAGGGAGTTCCTGGCTGTGGGTTTTCGAGTCAATCTCCTCCCTGGAAGAGTAAAAGATTCCGTGGACTCTCTAGCACCCTTTTATAAGCTCTTTTGAGTGCTATAGGGCTGTACCCCCTCTTAAGAAATCTTTCTTTCAGAGCTTTGGTTCGTACCTTAAAGTCACTATCACTTGTACAGTTTCTTCAAACACGAAGGTATTGGCCTACAGGTATATCCCTTATTAAATGTTGGGGTGGGCACTTTCTGCATGGAGCAGGGAGTTCCCGGCTGTGGGTTTTCTGAAGAGGCTCGTGGCTATAAAGCCATCAGGGTGTTTAATGATTGCAAGGACCAGGAATGGCAGCATATTTGCATAAACATTTAGTGTAAAATGTAAGTTGAAATCATTAATGTTGAGTTTATTTTAAAAATCTGTTAGCACATCCCCCGGGCCAATCCAAAAAATGAAGATATCGTCGATGTACCTCCGCCATAAGAGAACATGGCGGAGGTACACGACAAATCCCCAAAGACAAAAATCACTAAGTGTTAATAAGGTTTAAATAGATAAATTAACATAAAAAAAAATATTGTCAGGTTGTTTTACCTTACATTCTGCAGATTGAAGTTCATCCCTTTGATCTGCAGATGAATTAAACAGAATAGATACAAAAGATCCGATGTTACATTCTATCTCCTGTCTGAACAATGTTGATAAACACTGAGTCAGACTGTTCCTGCTTTTGACAACTACAGCTGCTATAGATTGCTGTATGTTCAAAGCAACTCTCTGCTTACTTTTCATTGCTTGCAATTGGGGGGGTGGGGGTGGCAGAAGGTCTGGATGTACTACACATGTACTGTGTACTTTGAGGATATTTTTTGGACGTGTGTAGCGCTCCCAGTGTCCTCAAAAGAAGTGGGGAGTCTCATGGAGATGAAATTCAGGTGTTCAGCTTTCCAGCATTCCCCAGAGCAAGATTAAAATTTGGGTGCTTACCGACCTGTTCATGTGAAAGTTGCTTATGAGGGTGAAGAGGTAGTGTAGTGGTAACGGTAGGTTAGCAACAATTTAGTTTTAGCCATTAAATTTAAAGAGTTACAGTTGGAAAGGCTGCAGGTGTGTGCATCATATGGTCAATTTTGACACCCATATTGATCAGCTATAAGCGCCCTACACTTATCGAGGAGGAATGCTCTCTCTGCACAGCAAATTCCACCAATGTGTTGATCTTTATGATCCTTGGAGTACAGTTCCTCTTTCCCAGGAACCCAGCTCTTCGCAGAGAATGCGGTCCTGACAGATTTCCGGAGACTACATACATGTGTCCACCAGTTCAATATGTATAGAATTTCCCTTCTCTCCAATCTTAATATCCCGGGGCCACAATCTCACTACATCCCATCCCACTGAGATGGTTTCCCATGAGATAGAGGAAGGCCCACCAGATCTGCAAACCACTTTGTCATGTCAAGAGGCCATTGGATTAGGCTGTTATGACAACCTTTCCTTCTCTCACCTGGCAAGTAAGTTTTACTTTGATTAAAGCACACTGTTATATACTGTACACATATTTAAACATCATGAGATTTTGGTCTTCTTACTGGAGCCAATGAGATTATTCCCCCTCCATATCTCTATCCTATAGCGGTCCTCCATGGCGGATGCCTCTTGGATTCTTGTGACATTCTGTTAATGACCAAAGATGTGTGTTTGCTGAAAAATTCCACTATGGTCCGTTACATGAGTTCTGCATTTCAGCACCTATTTGGCATTGTGGATACCTACAACAAAAACTAAAGCGATTATAAAGGGCATCTTTTTTTTTTCTCATTAAAATAAAAAAATGTTATACCTACCTGCTCTATGCAAGGGTATTGGAAAGTGTGGCTTCATATCTCCTCTTCTGGGGTCCCCCACTTGCACTCTCTCGTTAGTGGAGGGAAAGGACACACCCCTCTGTGCACAGTCTCATAAGGAAACATGCACAGCTGAGGCTGTCAATCACCTTCTGTGTGCTGGAGGGGGCGGAGCCATACCCTGGCATTCTGTGGAATCAGGATAACCTGTCAGAAATGATGTATGCAGAGGGAAGAGAGAGGAGACAGAAGTCACACTTGGTGCTTTGAATAGAGACAAGTACTGTATACACAATAGAAAAATAGCTCTGTTCAGAGGTTTCATTCCAGAGGTTTACAACCACTTTACAGTGTTACTAGACCCACAGCAGTAAAATCAGTCTATATTTGCAATAAAGCATGCTTTTTATACTTACTGCTGAACCTAAATGGTTAATCCTGCGCACTGAGTAAAAAGGCTGTTTGATCCTGTTTTCTCTGATCCTCCCCTTCTTCCACTGTCCCCAATCCATCTCCTGATAGTACAGAGCTTTGGGGGCACTCTGCACGCGCTCAGTTTGGTGTGTATTGCTAGATTTTCTTTAATTCTTGGGAGGGTGCGTGTGATCAGCACAGGACCAATCAGCACTGTCCAGACAGAGGGTCAGGGGTCCTGCAGCCTCATGGGGACAATCAGGAGAAAATGAAAACTCCTCCTATAAGCCTTAACCAGAAACTCATAGAAGTCACAAGACTGCTATATACTACTGATGAGAAAAGGTATTTAGCAGTTTATATTTACTAAAATAATTGCATCTCCATGTTCTGTGTATTGTGGGAGAGGAGAGAAGATATAGTGACTGCAGGCTCCTGGGATTAGTAACACTTTAAGTCTGTATTTCAGTGTTCAGTGATATAAAATGATTAAACACTGGGGTGGATTTACTAAAACTGGAGTGTGTAAAAACTGATGCAGCTGTGCATGGTAGCCAATCAGCTTCTGATTTCAGCTTGTTCAATTAAGCTTTAACAAAAAAAAAATGGAAGCTTATTGTTTTCTATGCAGAGCTGCACCAGATTTTGTACTCTCCAGTTTTAATAAATCCTCTGTAATGTGTATTTGAAGCATACCGTATGTTATACATTTGTTTTTTTCATAATGTTATCCTCACTGTGCATCCTTGAAAAAGTGGTCTTTGTTCCAAGAAATGCGTTGGATGGAATTTAGCATATGCAAGATAATCTGTAATTTAGTCCATGTAACTATGAGATTGTAATGGATCTTTTTTCTGTGGTCTAATCAAGAGAAGTTATGAATGTCAGAAACACTTCTTGTTTTTATATGAAGAAATTAAAAATGAAGTCTTTATACTTATGTGTTGCTATTGAACATCTGCATATCTCACATATCTCCCTTCCTTTTTCCCTTTTGTTGGATATTTTGTTTTATTGACCACATCAATAGCGGGCACTTTTACCCCCTTCCTACCCAGGCCAATTTTCAACTTTCAGCACTGTCGCACTTTGAATGACATTGTGCCAAAACTACATTTTTGTCATTTTGTTCACACAAATAGAGCTTTCTTTTGGTAGTATTTAATCACTACTGGGTTTTCAAATTTTTTGCTAAATAAACCAAAAAAGACTGAAAATTTTGAAATAAAAAAAAAATGTCTACATTTCTGTTATAACATTTTTCAAATAAATATTTGTTCTTCATCAATTTTGGTCAGAATGTATTCTGCTACATTTCTTTGGTGAAAATAACCCAAATCAGTGTATAATATTTAGTCTGTACGAAATTTAGAGTCCACAAACTATAGTATATAGCTGAAAATCAATACATTGATTTTTTTCTGAAGCTTAATCCTGATGTACTGAAGGTCTATCTCATTTCTTGAGGCCCAAAAATGTCAGGACAGTACAAATATCCCCCCCCCCCCCCCCCAATGACCCTTTTTTGGTAGTAGACAGTCCAAGGTAGTTAGTAAGAGGAATGAAGAGGTTTTTTTTTTTAATTTTTGTCATAATTTTGGAAAAATGAAGAAACTAAAAAAAAAACATTTTACAATTTTTGTTTACATACTATATTCAGTGCAGTACAGCGTCATCCTTTAAGGCTCCATTCACATATAGGCGTCTCGGATCGCAGGCAGAATCGCCGCGATTCTGCCCACGATCCCAAATCATTGCAAATCACGGGACGCTCGTGCAATTCCAGTGACTTGCAATTGTACCCCAAATGCGGCACGATTTTTCCGTAGTTGTCGTCTGATGAATTGCGGTAAAATCACGCAAACAGAATCGCAGGACGCCTGTCATCCAAAAGAAGTTCTTGTACTTTTTTATGGGCAACAGGCACCCCGTGATTCTGTTTGCATGATTTTACCGCAATTTGCCAGGCAGCAATCGTGGCAAAATCAAGCAGAGTTTGGGGTGCCATTGCAAATCACGGGAATAGGGTGGGCGTCCAATGATTCGGGATCGCTGGCAGAATCGCACCAATTCTACCGACGATCCGATACGCCAGTATGTGAACGGAGCCTTACTGGTGTGGTGGTGATCAGGGATGCTGACTGGTGACAGTATTAAAAAAAAATATATATATATATTTTAATAATTTTATTTTCTTTTTTTCTTTTTTTTACGATTTTTGTTTTTTACACACTATGCCCAGAGTAACATTGTACTACTCTGGGGAAGTAATCAGGATTTTCTTTTTTAAACATTTTGATTGCTTATAGCAGTGAATTTTATTGCTATGAGCAAGCATTTTACTGAATGAAACTGATTCAGTTTATTTTGTTGCGATTAGCTGTGATTGGCCAGAGCTAATCACATGATAAAGTTGAGCTGTGATTGGCCCTGTCTATTCCATCTGATTGCATTTACCAATCACAGCTAGTAACACAATTGTACACAATGGATGGCATGAAAGGAAGCCATCCATTGTTTACAACTGTTATGTGATCTGCTGTGATTGGTCACAGTGGACACATGGTGTTGGCAGTGAGCCTGTACACTGATAAGTCATCAGCTGTGTCCGATGGACACAGCTGATCACAGATCGTGTCACAGCGCAGCTGCACATGAGGCACGATCCAGGAGGATGCCATATGATTCATCTCAAAGGTGTTCTATCGGGTTGAGGTCAGGACTCTGTGCAGGCCAGTCAAGTTCCTCCACCCCAAACTCACTCATCCATGTCTTTATGGAGCTTGCTTTGTGCACTGATCAAAATCATTTGGTGGAGGGGAGGATTATGGTGTGGGGTTTCTTTGCAGGGGTTGGGCTTGACCCCTTAGTTCCAGTGAAGAGAACTCTTAAGGCGTCAGCATACCAAGACATTTTGGACAATTTCATGCTCCCAACTTTGTGGGAACAATTTGGGGATGGCCCCTTCCTGTTCCAACATGACTGCGCACCAGTGCACAAAGCAAGGTCCATAAAGACATGGATGAGTGAGTTTGGGGTGGAGGAACTTGACTTGCCTGCGCAGAGTCCTGACCTCAACCCGATAGAACAGCTTTGGGATAAATTTGAGCGAAGACTGCAAGCCAGGCCTTCTCATCCAATATCAGTGCCTGACCTCACAAATGCGCTTCTGAAAGAATGATCAAACATTCCCATAGACACACTCCTAAACCTTGTGGACAGCCTTCCCAGAAGAGTTGAAGCTGTTATAGCTGCAAATAATGGGCCAACTCAATATTGAACCCTATGGACTAAGACTGGAATGCTATTAAAGTTCATGTGCATTAAAAGGAGGCGTCCCAATACTTTTGACAATCTACTGAAAATCTTTGAGGTTTAGTGGAGGTTTCTTTGAGCTGCCAGTCACATAGAGATCTAAAGAAGTCCTGTCATTTCTAATTAGCAAATCAATGCAACGCATTCAAGCCTTGCTGGTCAAGAAAGGTCTGCGTAAGAAGAGGAGATTGTCCACTTTTCAATAGAGTAGTGAGAACTAAGTTGTCCCTGCTCACGTGCCATAATGGCAAATCATGATGAAGATGGTGGGGAGTCCCAGAGGGGCCGGTCACCTTCGCTCAGTCTCCGCAACAGCTCTGCCCGTCTGTGGTCACCTCTCCAGAGCCACAATTGCTACAATGAAACCGTTTGTGCAGAATCGATTAGTATTCCGTCCGCCGAGCTCGAGGGCGAGAAATATCCCTTTGAGGTGAGCAGCGCTGAACCTGCGGCCAGATAAGCATTTCAAAAGGAGATGGAAGAACAGAATCAGCCTCTGAGCCCCAGCAGCAGAAACAAAAAGGCCATTAAGACATTGTCTGGCTTCGGCCCAAACATCCACCGCTGGGAGCCGGGTTAGAACCGGTTTGTATTTTTTACGTTTGGCTGGAGCTGCGGGGGTCGCCGGACGTACAGAGAGCCAGAGTATGAAAAGCCGGAGTACAGTTATCTCTGCAATGTACAGTTTATAAATCTGCATCTGTCTTCTGAAATACAGATCGAGGATCAGGAGATGAGAAACGTGGTCCTTGTTCAGCAAGAATATTTATGGGGCCTTGAAGGGGAACCCCAGCAATCGAGATTTTTAGAGACATGTCTAAACTTTTTCTGTACCTACGTAGCCAGACCATTTTTTATTCAACTTATCCATGTTATATGGCTGCTTTACCTTGAAGAAGGTGACACCATTTTCTGAGGCTGCAACTATTTTTATGTGTGTTACAATCTTTACTGGACATGACCAAAGGCTGTGTGCCATCTGACCCTTCCCAGTGCCTACAGTATGAGTCAGTACATAAAAAACCGACTGTAGGAACAAATGAGGAGGAAAGAATGGGAAGGGGGTGAAGATAAAGAAGAGCAAAGAAAGTCAAGGGAAGAGAAGGAGAGGGAGAAGGAGAGAGAAGAGAAAGAGAGGGAAGAGAAGGAGATGGAGAAGGAGAGGAAATAGAAGGAGAGGAAAGAGAAGGAGAGGAAAGAGAAGGAGAGGAAAGAGAAGGAGAGGAAAGAGAAGGAGAGGGAAGAGACAGAGAGGAAGGAGAGGAGAGGGAAGAGGAGGAGAGGGAGAAGGAGAGGAGAGGGAAGAGGGGGGGGAGAGGAAAGAGGAGAGGGAGAAGGAGAGGGAAGAGAAGGAGAGGAAAGAGAAGGAGAGGGAGAAGGAGAGGAGAGGGAAGAGAAGGAGAAGAAAAAGGGAGTGAAGATATAGAAGAGCAAAGAAAGTAAAGGGAAGAGAAGGAGAGGAAAGAGAAGGAGAGGGAAGAGAAGGAGAGGGAAAAGGAGAGGAAAAAGGAGAGGGAAGAGGAGAGGAAAAAGGAGAGGGAAGAGAAGGTGAAGAAAGAAAAGGGAGAAGGAAGAGAAGGAAAGGGAGAAGGAAGGAGAGTGAGGAGAAGGAAAGGGAAAAGAAGGAAGGAGAGGGTAGATAAGGAGGGAGAAGGAAGAGAAGGAAGAAGAGGGAGGAGAAGGAGAGGAAAAAGAAGGAAGGAGAGGGAAGATAAGGAGAGGGAGAAGAAAGGTAAGGAGGGAGAAGGAGAAGGAGAGTAAAGAGAAGGAGAGGAAAGAGAGGGAGAGGAGAGGGAAGAGAAGGAGAGGAAAAAGAAGGAGAGGGAAGAGAAGGAGAGGGAGAAGAAAGGAAAGGGAGAAGGAAAAGAAGGAGAGTGAGAAGGAAGGAGAGTGAGGAGAAGGAAAGGGAAAAGAATGAAGGAGAGGGAAGATAAGGAGGGAGAAGGAAGAGAAGGAGAGGGAGAAGGAAGAAGAGGGAGGAGAATGAGTGGAAAAAGAAGGAAGGAGAGGGAAGAGAAGGAAGGAGAGGGAGGAGGAGACAGAAAAGAAGGAAGGAGAAAGAGAGGGAGAATGAGGGGAAAGAGGAGGAAGGAGAGGGAAGATAAGGAGAGGGAGGAAAATAGATAAGGAGGAAAGAATGGGAAGGGAGTGAAGATAAAGAAAAACAAAGAAAGTAAAGGGAATGAGAAGGAGAGGAAAGAGAAGGAGAGGGGAGAGAAGGGAAGAGAAGGAAAGGGAAGAAAGGGAGGAGAAGGAGAGGAAAGATAAGGAAAGGGAGAAGAAGTGGGAGAAGGAAAGAGAAGAGACGAGGGAGAAGGAAAGGAAGGAGGGAGACGGTAAAGGAGAGGGGAAAGTGGGTACAAATAAGTTGAGAAGAATGAGAGTGGAGGTAGAGGAGAGGGAAAGGAAAGGTAGAGAAGAAGAGAAAAGGCAGAGGAGAAAGTGAAGAAAGAAAGGAAAAGTAGAGGCGAGGGCAGGAGCGGAAAGGTAGAGGAGAGGAGTGGAGAGGATAAAGGAGAGGGGAAAAGTGGGGGAGAAATGAGGAGAGGGAGAGTGTAAAGAAATATGAGAAGAGGAGGGGTAGAGGTGAGAACAGGAGAGAAAAGAGAAGAGGTGCAAAAGAGAGAGAGGAGAAAATAGGAAAGAAGAAGAAGGGAGAGTAGAAAAGAAGGCGAGGAGAGAGAAGATGAGATGGCAAAAGAGATGAAAGGTAGAGAAGAGAAGATCTCAAAAGAAAAAGAGAAGAGGGGAAGGGAGAAGAGAAGAAAGGGTAAGACGTTGAGAAGATAGAAAAGAGGAGAGAGGAGGGGAGGTAAGAAGAGGAATGGGTAAAGGAGTAGAGGAAATGAGGATATGGATGAGAAAGGAAATGAAATGAAAGGTTCCCAGTGTCCCCTGCCTCCAGTAAGCTGCAAAAGCCCCTTTACAGCTCCCAGAGTCTGAAACATGTCAGTACGATTACATCCTGTATAACCTTTAAGTTCTGATTGTGGTGGTTGATGATGACAGATCCCACAAAGTTATACTATACAGTATTAATAATACATTTAAGGATTTAATATTTAAAGTGTGCAGTTTGTTCTTGCCAGGAATTCTGCATTCAGGTGTCTTCCAATCCGGCCACTAATCCTTCTACTTTTTATAATGCAGCTACAGGTCTGAGAATACAAAGTATAACAGAGTCCGCCTGCTTAGAACATTTCCATCTCTGCATGCATTGAAGGCCCACTAACCTCAGTACATGGACAGAACACGTACACATGCAGCCCCAGTTGGGGGGGGGGGGGGGCATTGTGATGACAGAGGGGATCCAGCATGACACAAAATGAATCAGTGTCTCTCCTGTGAACCCCCTTCTCTCCCCACCTCCCTGACATAGAAATCCTCAGGCCTGGGCTTGCCAGGGACTCGGGAGGCTGCGTTGTCACGTTTTACGGCTGAATTTTGACAGCCAGCACTGGCGCTGACACAGCGCTCTGCTGAGTGAGAAATGTGACTTTTACTTGGCAATGTTCCCTGTAGTATAGAGCAGGGACGTGTCTCTATATCTGTAATTCTTCCCTCTTTTTTATACTGCATCAATGGCGCTACAGTGATTGAATTTAGATGGCCATAGACAATGAGATACAAACCAAACTCACCCTCTCCTGTATTGAAATCGCTTAGTCCAATTTTACTGCATCGGGGCATTTTTGAGCAGGCACACAGGGGTACGTACTTCCAGCACCTCCAGCACTGCATGGATGTACTGGAAAGGGTGTGCTAGAGGGTCTAATAATCCCGATTGCTGGGGGATTTATTGTTGCTTGGGGGGGTGTAGTGTTTCTGGGGGGTCTGTTATTTCTCGTGGGTGACCTATTGTGGCTGGGGGGGGTCTACTATTGTGGGGCAGAGTGTCTATTGTTTCAGGGTGCTGGGGGAAATTTTTTTTTTGGGGGGGGGGGGGTTGTGCTTGTAGGGATAATTGGGGGTTTTTGTGCTAGTAGGGGAAATTTGTGGGGGGATTTGTGCTAGGATGGGGGGATTTGGGGAGGGAATTTGTGCTAGGAGTTGTGTTTTGGGGGAATCTGTGTTGGGAAGGCAATGGGGGAAGAGGATTTGTGCTTGGTAGGCGGATTTGGGGGGGTTTATGTTATGAAAGTAATATGGTAGAGGGGAATTGTATTGGGGGGGATTGTGCTTGTAGGGATTTGTGCTAGAATAGGGGGGGGGGGGGAAATTTGGCATGCTGGCCCTGGGCTCTAGATGACCTTGTCCTGGCACTGGTAGGATCCCCAAAGTTTGCATATAATAGGGGGGGGGCAGTTTGGCATGTTCACCTTGAGCTCTAGATGATCTTGTCCTGGCACTGGTAGGATCCCCTAAGTTTGCATATAATGGGGGGGAGCAGATTGGTATCTTTGCCTTGGGTGCTGGATGACCTTGTCCCAGCACTGGTAGGATCCCCTAAGTTTGCATATAATAGGGGGGGGGGGGCAGTTTGGCATGTTCGCCCTGGGCTCTACATGACCTTGTCCCAGCACTGGTAGGATCCCCAAAGTTTGCATATAATGGGGGGGGGGGGGCAGTTTGGCATCTTCGCCCTGGGCTCTAGATGACCTTGTCCCAACATTGGTAGGATCCCCTAAGTTTGCATATAATGGGGGGGGGGGCAAATTGGCATCTTTGCTTTGGGTGCTGGATGACCTTGTCCCAGCACTGGTAGGATCCCCTAAGTTTGCATATAATGGGGGGGGGGGGCAGTTTGGCATCTTCGTCCTGGGCTCTAGATGACCTTGTCTCAACACTGGTAGGATCCCCTAAGTTTGCATATAATGGGAGGTGGGGGCGCAGTTTGGCATCTTTGCCTTGCTCTAGATGATCTTGTCCTGGCACTGGTAGGATCCCCGAAGTTTGCATATAGTGGGAGGGGGGGGGGGACATTTTGGCATCTTCGCCCTGGGCTCTAGATGACCTTGTCCCAACACTGGTAGGATCCCCCTAAGTTTGCATATAATGGGGGGGGGGGGGCGCAGATTGGCATCTTTGCCTTGGGTGCTGGATGACCTTGTCCCAGCACTGGTATAATCCCAAAAGTTTGCATATAATGGGGGGGGGGGGGCAGTTTGGCATCTTCGCCCTGGGCTCTAGATGACCTTGTCCCAACATTGGTAGGATCCCCTAAGTTTGCATATAATGGGAGGGGCGCAGATTGGCATCTTTGCTTTGGGTGCTGGATGACCTTGTCCCAGCACTGGTAGGATCCCCTAAGTTTGCATATAATGGGGGGGGGGCAGTTTGGCATCTTCGTCCTGGGCTCTAGATGACCTTGTCTCAACGCTGGTAGGATCCCCTAAGTTTGCATATAATGGGAGGTGGGGGCGCAGTTTGGCATCTTTGCCTTGCTCTAGATGATCTTGTCCTGGCACTGGTAGGATCCCCGAAGTTTGCATATAGTGGGAGGGGGGGGGGACATTTTGGCATCTTCGCCCTGGGCTCTAGATGACCTTGTCCCAACACTGGTAGGATCCCCCTAAGTTTGCATATAATGGGGGGGGGCGCAGATTGGCATCTTTGCCTTGGGTGCTGGATGACCTTGTCCCAGCACTGGTATAATCCCAAAAGTTTGCATATAATGGGGGGGGGGGCAGTTTGGCATCTTCGCCCTGGGCTCTAGATGACCTTGTCCCAACATTGGTAGGATCCCCTAAGTTTGCATATAGTGGGAGGGGCGCAGATTGGCATCTTTGCTTTGGGTGCTGGATGACCTTGTCCCAGCACTGGTAGGATCCCCTAAGTTTGCATATAATGGGAGGTGGGGGCGCAGTTTGGCATCTTTGCCTTGGGTGTTGCATGACCTTGTCCCAGCACTGGTATAATCCCCGAAGTTTGCATATAGTGGGAGGGGGGGAGGGGCATTTTGGCATCTTCTCCCTGGGCTCTAGATGACCTTGTCCCAACACTGGTAGGATCCCCCTAAGTTTGCATATAATGGGGGGGGGGCGCAGATTGGCATCTTTGCCTTGGGTGCTGGATGACCTTGTCCCAGCACTGGTAGGATCCCCTAAGTTTGCATATAATGGGGGGGGGGGGGACAGTTTGGCATGTTCGCCCTGGGCTCTACATGACCTTGTCCCAGCACTGGTATAATTCCCAAAGTTTGCATATAATGGGGGGGGGGGGGGGCAGTTTGGCATCTTCGCCCTGGGCTCTAGATGACTTTGTCCCAACATTGGTAGGATCCCCTAAGTTTGCATATAATGGGGGGGCGCAGATTGGCATCTTTGCCTTGGGTGCTAGATGACCTTGTCCCAGCACTGGTAGGATCCCCTAAGTTTGCATATAATGGGGGGGGGGGCAGTTTGGCATCGTCATCCTGGGCTCTAGATGACCTTGTCCCAACACTGGTAGGATCCCCTAAGTTTGCATATAATGGGAGGTGGGGGCGCAGTTTGGCATCTTCGCCTTGGGTGTTGCATCACCTTGTCCCAACACTGGTATAATCCCCGAAGTTTGCATATAGTGGGAGGGGGGGGGGGGGCATTTTGGCATCTTCGCCCTGGGCTCTAGATGACCTTGTCCCAACACTGGTAGGATCCCCCTAAGTTTGCATATAATGGGGGGGGGGGGCGCAGATTGGCATCTTCATCCTGGGCTCTAGAAGACCTTGTCCCAACACTGGTAGGATCCCCTAAGTTTGCATATAATTGGGGGGGGGGCGCAGATTGGCATCTTTGCCTTGGGTGCTGGATGACCTTGTCCTGGCACTGGTAGTATCCCCTAAGTTTGCATATAATAGGGGGGGGGGGGGCGCAGTTTGGCATCTTCATCCTGGGCTCTAGAAGACCTTGTCCCAACACTGGTAGGATCCCCTAAGTTTGCATATAATTGGGGGGGGGGGCGCAGATTGGCATCTTTGCCTTGGGTGCTGGATGACCTTGTCCTGGCACTGAATGCAATAAATGATGATGTGCCCATCCATTGCTGGATCCCTTGGCACCCCTGGCACCCTATGCCATTTCTTTGTACTGCAGCCAGACTTTTGAAACTGTTTCTAATTGGTTTCTGAGGTTGACTATCTTGGCACATCTGCCTTGCTAAATATCCCTGGACGTGTGAGCGCTTATTGTTGCTCCAGCACACCGGTGAATAAAAAGCCTCTTACCTTCACCTCTGAAGCCACCATGACCCCTGCAAGCCAATCCAATGGCAAAGAAAAAAATAACCTTGTGTTTTCCTGTCCCTGCCGTTCGCTTTGATGCTCTCAGTCATTGCCAATCCTGTGAACGTCGATTAAAAGTGACTACCTCCCCCCACCCCCTCCTGATCCTCAGCATTAGAGACCGGCGTCTGAACTTACGCCCTGAACTGAAAAACAAACCGCACCTGAAAGAGCCCCCAATGAAAAGGCCCATTCAGATGGTGTTTTCGAACGCGTCGGCTCCTGGCTCCGATTCTGAAGCTGCAGGTCTGGGTTAAAGAAGCAGTAAACCTTAATCGCCAGTATAAGGGCTACTAAGTGCGTCCGCTCATCGGGGTGTCATGAAGAATATCGCCAGTTAACGATGAACAGAAATCTGTAACCTGATAGTGGCATCCAGTACACACTGCAACTGTGCTAAAGTCACAAGGCCAGCTCTGACTTAAATCTCTCATTAGTAATACATAGATGAAGGAGGATAAGAAGAATAGGAATATTAACCACTTCTGGACCGGAAGGATTTGCCCCCTTAATGACCAGGCCATTTTTTGCGATTCGGCGCTGCATTACTTAAATGGAAAATTGCGCGGTCGTGCGAAGCTGTACAGAAATAAAATTGATGTCCTTTTTTTCCCCACAAATGGAGCTTTATTTTGTAGGAATTTGATTGTGCGATTTTTATTTGTTGCGCTCTAAACAAAAAAATAGCAACATTTCTGAAAAAAAATCTATTTATTTTTCACATTCAGCTATATAACATTCCCAAAAAAAATGTAAAAATCTATTTTTTTTATCCTTTTAGACCAATTTGTATTCCGCTAAATATTTTTGGTAAAAAAAAATGCAATAAGCATATTTCGATTGGTTTGCGCAAAATTTATCGCGTCTACAAACTGGGGGAAAGATTTATGTCATTTTTATTTATTTATATTTTTACTAGTAATGACAGGGATCTGCGGTTTTTAGCGGGACTGCGACATTGCGGCGGACAGATTGAACCCCTAACTGACATTTTTGACACTTTTGGGGGGACCAGTGATATTACTACAGTCGCTAAAAATATGCACTGTTACCGTAGTAATGACATTGGCAGGGAAGGGGTTAACCTAGGGGTGATCAAAGGGTTAAGTGTGAGCCTAGGGGAGTGATTACTAACTGTGGGGGGAGGGACTTGTGAAATTATCATAGAGAACTGTGATCCTATATAGAAGGATCACAGGCGCTCTGTGATCATTTCAGAGAGAGGAACGGTCAGCTGTGTTTACAACAGCAGACCGTTCTTTCTATCTCAGCGGGGAGCGATCGCAGGTTCCCAGCAATGCCAGCCTGTGCATCGGTATCCACGCTGCCTAGTGGGGGCGGGAGCGCACCTCCCAGCACCAGGAGCGGGACCGGCGTACTGCTATGTCGGTTCACGCAGGAGAGGCTGCCTGCCGCAGTAAATGTGCGGCGGGAGGTCTTAAAGCAGGTAACCTCTTCAGCTGGAAGCGAGTAAAATCTCCACTCTTTTGAACTCCGGATGCCTCTGGAATCCTTGTGGTAAAAAGTCAGTGATCCAAAAGTTCACACTGAATGCAGCTTTGAAATCTTGCGACTTCAGGGGCGACTTGGCTGACATCTGTGTGTGACTTAATGCACTGATGTCTCCCTGGAAGTCACACCTGAAATCTCAAAAAAAAGTGCAGGAACTTTTTTCAAACTGGTGCAGCACCGCAAAGTCAGCAACGCACCGATTTGAAAAGTTCCATTGCCAACAATAGAGTGCGACTTGTTATGTGATTTGGACCTGTCAAATTGCATGACAAGTCGCACTGGTATGAACGGGGGTTTAAAGTGATTGAAAAGCTTTAATATTTTTTTTTTTTCATTAAAATAATAAACATGGTATACTTACCTGCTCCCCCTATTGGCTCTTCCCTCCTGCCGAGTGCCCCCACAGTAAGCAGATTGCTATGGGGGCACCCAAGCCAAGCCACTGCTCTGTGTTTCTATTTACACACGGAGCTGGGGTTCGGCCCCACCCTTCCGGCTCCTGATTGGCTCACTGGCTGTGATTGATAGCAGCGGGAGCCAACGGCTCCTGCTGCTGCCAAAAGCCAATCAGGAGTGTGAGTCCTTGGAGAGGCAAGGCTCTCGTGAACATCAAGAGGGGGGCTCAATTGGGATTGGATTGAGTTTATCCTATCATATTGGGCCCATTGGAGACTGTTTGTGATCACAATTTGAATGCCTGTTATTTCCATGGAAAATGTAAGTTCTCTACTTTTTTAATAGTTATAATTTTTGACGGTATTACACTATGTGGAGTTTTTCTGTTTTTTTGGAGCACCTGAGAGATCGGAGGAGACACAGATAATCAAGGGCCGAATTATTAACCACTTAAGCCCCGGGAAGATTTTACCCCCTTCCTGACCAGGCCCTATTTTGCGATTCGGCACAGCGTGACTTTAACGGACAATTGCGCGGTCGTGCAACGCTGCACCTAAACGAATTTGACGTCCTTTTTTTCCCACAAATAGAGCTTTCTTTTGGTGGTATTTGATCACCTGTGCGATTTTTATTTTTTTGCGCTATAAACAAAAATTGAGCAACAATTTTGAAAAAATAGCAATTTGTTTCACATTCCTTATATGAAATTCCCCCCCCAAAAAAAATGTAAAAATCAAAATGTTTTAACATTTTAGGCCAATTTGTTTTCTGCTACATTTGTTTGGTAAAAAAAATCACAATAAGCGTATTTTGATTGGTTTGCGCAAAAGTTATTGCGTTTACTAACTAAGGCTACATTCACACCTGAGCGTAGCGTTTTTCGCGCGTTTTTTACCGCGATTTTACCGCGATTTTTGCGGCGTTTTTTACCGCGATTTTACCGCGATTTTTACCGCGATTTTTGTGCAGGCGTTTTTAGATTGAATAGAGATCAATGGAAAACGCCTGTAATCTGCCCAAAAAGAAGCTCATGTACTTTTTTGAGCGTTGGG
The DNA here is from genome assembly GCF_965119305.1 of Pelophylax lessonae. Classification (NCBI taxonomy): domain Eukaryota; kingdom Metazoa; phylum Chordata; class Amphibia; order Anura; family Ranidae; genus Pelophylax; species Pelophylax lessonae. The sequence continues at coordinate 212,129,913 of NC_138777.1, read as the reverse complement.
CGTTTTGTATACAGCTTCAAAACGCTCAGATGTGAACAGGGGCCATTGAAATGAATAGGATTTGTCTTGTTGGGCGTTTTGAGAGCTGATCCTAGAGCAGAAAAACGCCCCAAAAACGCCCCAAAACGCCTACATGTGAACGGAGCCTAAGGGAAAGATTTTTGTCATTTTTATTGTTTTTTTTTTAACGAGTAATGGCGGCGATCTGCGATTTTTTTTTGCGGGACTGCGACATTGCGGCGGACAGATCGGACCCTTGACTGACATTTTTGGGGGTACCAGTGACATTACTACAGTAATCAGTGCTATACATATGCACTGTTAGTGTAAAAATGACACTGGCAGTGAAGGGGTTAATTTTATTGGAGAAGGAGGGGTTAAGTGTTTCCCCTAGGGGCGTGCTTCTAACTGTAAAGGGATGTGGCTTGTTGTGTAACTACAGAGATATACAATCCTGCATAGCAGGACCGTTAGATCTCTGCACTTACACAGGGGAGAATGACAGGCGGCTTTGTTTACATTAGCCGCCTGCCTTTCTCCCTCTGTAACGGACGATCGCGAGTGGCCGGCGGACATCGGGTCCGCCGGTCACACGCGCGGGGATGACAGTGAGCGAGCGGGGGTGGGAGCGTGCCTCCGGTGGTGCGGTTTTTGCCCCCTATTGGTTCGCAGGCGAGTGACGTATATATACGTCACTTTGCCGGCACGGGGCTGACCGCCGCAGTATATGTACTTGCGGCGGTCGGCAGGTGGTTAAGGCTTAAAAAACTTTTTTTTGTGTGTTACTTTCTGTTTATTTAAACATAATAAAAAGAAATGTTATACATTGCCATCTTCCTCTGAGCTCCTTGGTCCTTTTCTTTTTTGTCGGTCATGGAGCTGGACATTGATCTTGTACCTGTCCACAATGTGATCTTCCTGGCTCAGAACACTCCTGACGAAGTCCTCTCTGGCGAATCCCACCCAGCCGAAATCTGTGGGGAAGAAGTCGGTCTTCTTGTTCAATTGGATGTTACATTTCACCACCGGGCCGAACTGAGCGAAATACTCCCAGAGCTCTCTGCTCCCGGCTGTGAACGGGATCCGCCTACTTTTTCTTTCAATGATAATGGTAAACAGTATAAATAGAGAGGGTGAACCTCCTTAATGGGGGCACAGACAGCAATAAAAACTGACAGGGGTTCTAATCCCTCTCCACTCTAACCAAAACAAAACAAAAAGTTTTGCATTTAGTTTATACTTTAACCACTTGCCGACTGCACGCCGCAGATGTACGGCGACAGTCTGGCTCTCCCAGGCAAAGTTCCGTACATGTACGGCCCTCGCCTGGGAGGAACTAGGGGGGCGATTGCGCGCCGCCGGAGTTGCGCTCCTGCCCCCGCTCGTCAGCAGGGAAGCTAGTGCATGTGGCAGGCGGCTCCGATGGCCACCGGCCACTCGCAATCTCCCGCAGCTGACAGAGAAGGACGGACGGCTGATGAAAACACAGCCGTCCGTACTTCTCCCTGAAGTGATCACAGATGTCATGTGATCCTGCTATATAGGATCACATGTCTCTGTGATGACATCCCAAGCCACGCCCACCACAGTTAGAATCACGCCCCTAGGGACACATTTAACTCCTTGATCACCCATACTGTTAACCCCTTCCCTGCCAGTGTCATTTTTACAGTAACAGTGCGCATTTTTAGCACTGATTACTGTAGTAATGTCACCGGTCCCCCCAAAAGTGTCAAAAATGTCAGTCAGGGGTCCGATCTGTCCGCCGCAAAATCGCAGATGATCGCCGCCATTACTAGTAAAAAAAAACAATAAAAATGACATAAATCTTTCCCGTAGTTAGTAAACGCCATAACTTTTGCGCAAACCAATCAAAATACGCTTATTGCGATTTTGTTTACCAAAAATATGTAGCAGAAAACAAATTGGCCTAAAATGTTAAAAAAGTTTAATTTTTACATTCTTTTTTTTGGAGAATTTCATATAAAGAATGTGAAAAATATTGTTATTTTTTCAAAATTGTCGCTCTTTTTTTGTTTATAGCGCAAAAAATGCATCGCATAGGTGATCAAATACCACCAAAAGAAAGCTCTATTTGAGGGGAAAAAAAGGACGTCAATTTAGTTTGGGTACAGCGTCACACGACCGCGCAATTGTCCGTTAAAATCACGCAGTGCCGAATAGCAAAATAGGCCCTGGTCAGGAAGGGGGTAAAATCTTCCGGGGCTTAAGTGGATAAAGAATGTGAAAATATTGTTATTATTTCAAAATTTTCGCTCTTTTTTGTTTATAGCGCAAAAAAAAAAAAAAACGCACAGGTGATCAAATACTACCAAAATAAAGCTCTATTTGAGGGGAAAAAAAGGACGTCAATTTAGTTTGGGTACAGCGTCACACGACCGCGCAATTGTCCGTTAAAATCACGCAGTGCCGAATCGCAAAATAGGGCCTGGTCTTTGAGCAGCCAAATCCTCCGGTCTTAGGGCTCTTTCACACGGTCCGCCTCCGTAGGCGGATCCGTGCTGCTCAGCGGGGATCGATCCGCGATCCCCGCTGAGCCGGCGGATGACAGCTCCGTCTCCGCTTGCAGTGCGGAGAGGGAGGTGTCACAGCCCCCGCTGCTCTCTATGGGGAATCGGATGAGAGCGGACCGCCTGTCCGCTCTCATCCGATCCCATCCGATCCGATCCCCAGGACGGATGGAAAATAGGGTTTCCATCCGTCCGGATTTCACGGACAGGATCGGATGCAGATGGCAGCGGGTGTCAGCGGACATGTCACCGCTGACATCCGCTACTCCATAGGGCTGAATGGGGCATCCGATCAGATCCGCCTAAAAAACTGACAGGCGGATCTGATCGGACCGCCCGAGTGAAATAGCCCTAAAAGTGGTTAATACAAAGTTTCCACCAGAGGTAGTCAGAAGGCAGACAGCTTCAGCTTGCAAAACAAAACAAAAATGCAATATATGAACAAACATATAAACCTAATTGAAACCATTATAGCTGACCATAAAACAGCACAGAACTATTATATGAAGAGGTTATAGAGATAAATACAACAAAGCACAGTCCTTGGGGACAGCAGTGTAGGAAATACTTGAGTTTTATCACCTCGGGAGACCCCATCCTGATGTATGGATGAGGGGCAATCCTGACGCATCCTGTGAGGATATCGGGACAGACGGGGCTTTTCCTGAACACATGGAAACTCCGGCGACGATTGATCCGATCGGATGGAAGAGCAGCCAAGTGGTGGCGTCAGGCCAAGGCAAGAGGAACGGCCGAGGGAGATGTCAGTCGTTCAGCTCAGATCCTTCATGAGTGATGACCAATTTGTAAGAAGACAACTATTTTTCACAGATATGCGGTGAACTTAAGGGGCCAACCAAAATAAATGGCATTTTCAAAAACCATTTTCTGCATTCAAATGAATAATACAGTTGATGGCTGTAGAAGTTTCAGGAGATGAGCGGGCCAGAAGATATTTGGAATGCCAACTTAGCACTTTGCTGTCCAAAACAGCATAGAGAAGTTTATGAGGTTGCACTGAGAAATTACATAAATGTCAGATATCTAAGTTTCTGGACAGAAGGGGCAGTAAACACTGACACACAAATATACATCTTTGCTGGGCAACCTCCCTCTCCTGCTCCAGTATGTGTGGGTTTGGCTGTGGAGAATGGGTGATAATTAGTGTTGAGCGAACACGGACTGTATTATTCGTGTTCGTACCGAATAATTGGATTTTTTGTACCCGAACACGGACACGGACACTTTACTGTATGTTCGGGTAAAAATCCGTGTTCGGTCGTTTTATTTCCGGGTTTTGCATGCTTTGGCGCTCTTTTCATGGCGGGCTTTCAACAGCCAATCAACAATCGTTTAACTGGTGTGCCTTAAGCCATCCCAGCCATGCCTGCAAATGTCTCAGTAGCTGTGATTGGCCGTCTGAAGCATGTGACCAAGTCTTTATAAGTTCGAGGCAGCCGCAGCGGCGTCATTATGCTGCTTAGATTCAGGGACAGAGCACACATCAACGTGCTGGCTGCTGATTAGGGAAAGATAGGCAGGAAAAAACCATTTGTGTCCGGATAGAATTGAGGGACAGGTCGGAGTGTTTAGGCAGGGCGAGTTGTAGGCATTTTAGGGATAGAGTCTGCTGAATTATATAGGGTCAGTGTCTTCTACAAACTACAATCGATATTGCTGTGTGGGGGGTGGGGTCTGCACTCAATCCTGATCTACGATCTCTTCTCAATCCTGTTAGGGACAGAGTCTGCTGAATTTTAGGGAAACTGTGTTCTACAAACTACAATCGATATTGCTGTGTGGTGTGGGATTGGAGATAGGCAGGTGTCAGTGATCCACATCCATTTTTCTGTGTGTGAGCTGCAGTGAACACAATCTTTTTGGGCTGCAGTGAACACAATCTTTTTGGGCTGCAGTGAACACAATCTTTTTGGGCTGCAGTGAACACAATCTTTTTGGGGTGCAGTGAACAAAATCTTTTTGGGGTGCAGTGAACACAATCCTTTTTGGTGTGCAGTGAACACAATCTTTGTGGGGTGCAGTGAACAAAATCCTTTGTGGGGTGCAGTGAACACAATCTTTTTGGGGTGCAGTGAACAAAATCCTTTTTGGGGTGCAGTGAACAACATCCTTTTTGGGGTGCAGTGAACACAATCTTTTTGGGGTGCAGTGAACAAAATCCTTTGTGGGGTGCAGTGAACACAATCTTTTTGGGGTGCAGTGAACACAATCTTTTTGGGGTGGAGTGAACAACATCCTTTTTGGGGTGCAGTGAACAAAATCCTTTTTGGGGTGCAGTGAACAAAATCATTTTTGGGGTGCAGTGAACACAATCTTTTTGGGGTGCAGTGAACACAATCTTTGTGGGGTGCAGTGAACACAATCTTTTTGGGGTGGAGTGAACAACATCCTTTTTGGGGTGCAGTGAACAACATCCTTTTTGGGGTGCAGTGAACACAATCTTTTTGGGGTGCAGTGAACACAATCTTTGTGGGGTACAGTGAACAGAATCTTTGTGGGGTGCAGTGAACACAATCTTTGGGGGGTACAGTGAACACAATCTTTGTGAGGTGCAGTGAACACAATCTTTGTGGGGTGCAGTGAACACAATCATTGTGGGGTGCAGTGAACTCAATCTTTGTGGGGTACAGTGAACACAATCTCATACTGAAGGTTTGAGGGTGCTGCCTGTTCCATACTCCCCCTACTCCTCATCTAGCCTTTTAGGGGTACAAACAATAGTAATTGGGGCCTAGTGTGGTTGTGTACGTGTGATATACATACACTTTTTTGGGATCATATTTTCTATTCCGCTATTTAATCAAAAACCTTTGGGGATCAGTTAAATTGGGGGATAGTCTGTGTTGGTACGTGTGAGAGAGATCCACCTTTCCAAGTTGTTGGGGTTCATCTCATACTTCTGAAGGTTTGAGGGTGCTGCCTGTTCCATACTCCCCCTACTCCTAGCCTTTTAGGGGTACAAACAATAGTAATTGGGGCCTAGTGTGGTTGTGTACGTGTGATATACATACACTTTTTTGGGATCATATTTTCTATTCCGCTATTTAATCAAAAACCTCTGGGGATCAGTTAAATTGGGGGATAGTCTGTGTTGGTACGTGTGAGAGAGATCCACCTTTCCAAGTTGTTGGGGTTCATCTCATACTTCTGAAGGTTTGAGGGTGCTGCCTGTTCCATACTCCCCCTACTCCTAGCCTTTTAGGGGTACAAACAATAGTAATTGGGGCCTAGTGTGGTTGTGTACGTGTGATATACATACACTTTTTTGGGATCATATTTTCTATTCCGCTATTTAATCAAAAACCTTTGGGGATCAGTTAAATTGGGGGATAGTCTGTGTTGGTACGTGTGAGAGAGATCCACCTTTCCAAGTTGTTGGGGTTCATCTCATACTTCTGAAGGTTTGAGGGTGCTGCCTGTTCCATACTCCCCCTACTCCTAGCCTTTTAGGGGTACAAACAATAGTAATTGGGGCCTAGTGTGGTTGTGTACGTGTGATATACATACACTTTTTTTGGATCATATTTTCTATTCCGCTATTTAATCAAAAACCTTTGGGGATCAGTTAAATTGGGGGATAGTCTGTGTTGGTACGTGTGAGAGAGATCCACCTTTCCAAGTTGTTGGGGTTCATCTCATACTTCTGAAGGTTTGAGGGTGCTGCCTGTTCCATACTCCCCCTACTCCTAGCCTTTTAGGGGTACAAACAATAGTAATTGGGGCCTAGTGTGGTTGTGTACGTGTGATATACATACACTTTTTTGGGATCATATTTTCTATTCCGCTATTTAATCAAAAACCTCTGGGGATCAGTTAAATTGGGGGATAGTCTGTGTTGGTACGTGTGAGAGAGATCCACCTTTCCAAGTTGTTGGGGTTCATCTCATACTTCTGAAGGTTTGAGGGTGCTGCCTGTTCCATACTCCCCCTACTCCTCATCTAGCCTTTTAGGGGTACAAACAATAGTAATTGGGGCCCAGTGTGGTTGTGTACGTGTGATATACATACACTTTTTTGGGATCATATTTTCTATTCCGCTATTTAATCAAAAACCTTTGGGGATCAGTTAAATTGGGGGATAGTCTGTGTTGGTACGTGTGAGAGAGATCCACCTTTCCAAGTTGTTGGGGTTCATCTCATACTTCTGAAGGTTTGAGGGTGCTGCCTGTTCCATACTCCCCCTACTCCTAGCCTTTTAGGGGTACAAACAATAGTAATTGGGGCCTAGTGTGGTTGTGTACGTGTGATATACATACACTTTTTTTGGATCATATTTTCTATTCCGCTATTTAATCAAAAACCTTTGGGGATCAGTTAAATTGGGGGATAGTCTGTGTTGGTACGTGTGAGAGAGATCCACCTTTCCAAGTTGTTGGGGTTCATCTCATACTTCTGAAGGTTTGAGGGTGCTGCCTGTTCCATACTCCCCCTACTCCTAGCCTTTTAGGGGTACAAACAATAGTAATTGGGGCCTAGTGTGGTTGTGTACGTGTGATATACATACACTTTTTTGGGATCATATTTTCTATTCCGCTATTTAATCAAAAACCTTTGGGGATCAGTTAAATTGGGGGATAGTCTGTGTCGGTACGTGTGAGAGAGATCCACCTTTCCAAGTTGTTGGGGTTCATCTCATACTTCTGAAGGTTTGAGGGTGCTGCCTGTTCCATACTCCCCCTACTCCTCATCTAGCCTTTTAGGGGTACAAACAATAGTAATTGGGGCCCAGTGTGGTTGTGTACGTGTGATATACATACACTTTTTTGGGATCATATTTTCTATTCCGCTATTTAATCAAAAACCTTTGGGGATCAGTTAAATTGGGGGATAGTCTGTGTTGGTACGTGTGAGAGAGATCCACCTTTCCAAGTTGTTGAGGTTCATCTCATACTTCTGAAGGTTTGAGGGTGCTGCCTGTTCCATACTCCCTCTACTCCTAGCCTTTTAGGGGTACAAACAATAGTAATTGGGGCCTAGTGTGGTTGTGTACGTGTGATATACATACACTTTTTTGGGATCATATTTTCTATTCCGCTATTTAATCAAAAACCTCTGGGGATCAGTTAAATTGGGGGATAGTCTGTGTTGGTACGTGTGAGAGAGATCCACCTTTCCAAGTTGTTGGGGTTCATCTCATACTTCTGAAGGTTTGAGGGTGCTGCCTGTTCCATACTCCCCCTACTCCTCATCTAGCCTTTTAGGGGTACAAACAATAGTAATTGGGGCCCAGTGTGGTTGTGTACGTGTGATATACATACACTTTTTTGGGATCATATTTTCTATTCCGCTATTTAATCAAAAACCTTTGGGGATCAGTTAAATTGGGGGATAGTCTGTGTTGGTACGTGTGAGAGAGATCCACCTTTCCAAGTTGTTGGGGTTCATCTCATACTTCTGAAGGTTTGAGGGTGCTGCCTGTTCCATACTCCCCCTACTCCTAGCCTTTTAGGGGTACAAACAATAGTAATTGGGGCCTAGTGTGGTTGTGTACGTGTGATATACATACACTTTTTTGGGATCATATTTTCTATTCCGCTATTTAATCAAAAACCTTTGGGGATCAGTTAAATTGGGGGATAGTCTGTGTTGGTACGTGTGAGAGAGATCCACCTTTCCAAGTTGTTGGGGTTCATCTCATACTTCTGAAGGTTTGAGGGTGCTGCCTGTTCCATACCCCCCCTACTCCTCATCTAGCCTTTTAGGGGTACAAACAATAGTAATTGGGGCCTAGTGTGGTTGTGTACGTGTGATATACATACACTTTTTTTGGATCATATTTTCTATTCCGCTATTTAATCAAAAACCTTTGGGGATCAGTTAAATTGGGGGATAGTCTGTGTCGGTACGTGTGAGAGAGATCCACCTTTCCAAGTTGTTGGGGTTCATCTCATACTTCTGAAGGTTTGAGGGTGCTGCCTGTTCCATACTCCCCCTACTCCTCATCTAGCCTTTTAGGGGTACAAACAATAGTAATTGGGGCCTAGTGTGGTTGTGTACGTGTGATATACATACACTTTTTTTGGATCATATTTTCTATTCCGCTATTTAATCAAAAACCTTTGGGGATCAGTTAAATTGGGGGATAGTCTGTGTTGGTACGTGTGAGAGAGATCCACCTTTCCAAGTTGTTGGGGTTCATCTCATACTTCTGAAGGTTTGAGGGTGCTGCCTGTTCCATACTCCCCCTACTCCTCATCTAGCCTTTTAGGGGTACAAACAATAGTAATTGGGGCCCAGTGTGGTTGTGTACGTGTGATATACATACACTTTTTTGGGATCATATTTTCTATTCCGCTATTTAATCAAAAACCTTTGGGGATCAGTTAAATTGGGGGATAGTCTGTGTCGGTACGTGTGAGAGAGATCCACCTTTCCAAGTTGTTGGGGTTCATCTCATACTTCTGAAGGTTTGAGGGTGCTGCCTGTTCCATACCCCCCCTACTCCTCATCTAGCCTTTTAGGGGTACAAACAATAGTAATTGGGGCCTAGTGTGGTTGTGTACGTGCGAGATACATACACTTTTTTTGATCATATTTCCTACTCCGCTATTCAATAAAAACCTTTGAGGATCAATTGAATTGCGGGATAGTCTGTGTCGGTACGTGTGAGAGAGATCCACCTTTCCAAGTTGTTGGGGTTCATCTCATACTTCTGAAGGTTTGAGGGTGCTGCCTGTTCCATACTCCCCCTACTCCTCATCTAGCCTTTTAGGGGTACAAACAATAGTAATTGGGGCCCAGTGTGGTTGTGTACGTGTGATATACATACACTTTTTTTGGATCATATTTTCTATTCCGCTATTTAATTTAACTGGGCCTCCATGCGAGACCTGTGTGCCTTGTTGCGCTGTTTTGAGTACTCCACCAACATGGCCAGTGGCAATGACGCCGTTCTCAGCTTAACTATCCCACTTCCATGCCTCCTTGAAAAAACAATTCGGGCGATGATGGAAGAGGATGTGGCACAGGATGAGGAGGAGGAGGAGGATGAAGAGGTAACATTTCCAAGGCTTTCAGGGCAGTCATTCGCAAGGGGCTCCGAGGGTGGGTTCCTGCACACGCAAACGCCAGGGACGCAATTGTCCAGCAGGGGCACAGTTCTGGAGGATGAGGAGGATGAGGAGGAGGAGGAGCTGGAGGAGGAGATGGAACCATGTTCACAGCAGGGTGGCACCCAGGCCAGCTCATGGCCATCACTGGTGCGTGGCTGGGGGGATACAGAGGACACGGACGATACACCTCCCACAGAGGACAGCCTTTCGTTGCCTCTGGGCAGCCTGGCACACATGAGCGATTACATGCTGCAGTGTCTCCACAACGACCGCCGAGTTGCCCACATTCTAACTTGTGCTGATTACTGGGTGGCCACGCTGCTGGATCCCCGTTACAAGGACAACGTACCGTCCTTAATTCACTCACTGGAGCGCGATCGCAAGATGCGCGAGTACAAGCGCACGCTGGTAGACGCCATGCTGCTGGCATTCCCATCTGACAGCGGGGCCACAGTGGAAGCACAAGGCAGAGGAGGAGGAGGAGGAGGTCGCCAACGCAACCAGGGCACCGCCAGCACCTCAGAAGGCAGGGTTAGCATGGCCGAAATGTGGAAAAGCTTTGTCAGCACGCCACAACAAACAGCAGCACCAGCAGCTCAGATGGAACGTCTTAGCAGGAGGCAGCATTTTACCAACATGGTGGAGCAGTATGTGTGCACACGCCTACATGTAGTGAATGACGGGTCTGCCCCCTTCAACTTCTGGGTCTCCAAATTGGGCACATGGCTTGAGCTTGCCCTTTACGCCTTGGAGGTGCTGGCGTGCCCTGCAGCCAGTGTATTATCTGAACGGGTATTTAGCACGGCTGGGGGCGTTATAACAGACAAGCGCAGCCGCCTGTCCAGAGACAATGTGGACAAGCTCACGTTCATTAAAATGAACCAGGCATGGATCCCACGGGACTTTTCCGTACCTTATGCAGAATAGCAATGGATACCGACCTTACCCACCCATTGTTCCATTTTTGCTCTTTCTCACTCTTTTGGGGTGTACCCTCATTTAAAATTTTTGAAAAGAAGCAGTGTTGGCTACCTCGTCCTCCTCCTCAGGGCCAGATTAATGTAGGGGCTATTGGAGCTGCAGCTCCAGGCCCCTACCTTTTATATAGGCCCCGGGTTGGCCATATTCACTGTTACCGCTCTTCTGTCACTTGTAAACACAGAAGTCTGGCTTCTATGCTCGCTTCCCCAGGCAGCACCCTCAGAACCTCCCCACACAGCGTGAAGGCCGGACAAGGAGGGACAGTTGGCGATGCATGGATGTGTTTATGGGCTTCAGAGACAGCATCCCATGTTGAATTAGGCATGCATGGCTGCACCCTTCCTCCTCTGGGTGCATGGCAAGGCACGGCCCTTAAGGCCCTTCAAAATCCTCAGCACCAAGCCCATGATGCTGTTAATCCGGCCCTGGTCCTCCTCCACCGCCGCTTCCACCTACACCGCCCATAGGTGTGTGCAGCCTATTGCATTAAGGTGTGCACCCCAAAGTTGAAATACACATGCATGTGTTTGCCAGCAGGGAGAGTAATGTATCGGGGCCATGTACCTGTAGGCAAGGAGAAATAGAGCAGAGCAGGTCCCAGGGAGATCTTTCCCATCTCCTCACTGGCAATGCTATGTGCCCTAGGTGATTAGGGTGTGCCCAGGCACACCCAGCACACCCTGTGCGCACGCCTATGTCACCGCTAGGCTTGTGACGGTATCAGATTTTCATGCTGCGATTAATTGATTAAGGTTTTGCCACGGTATACGGTATTATCACGGTATTCTATTATTAAATTTAAATTATTAAATTTCCACCTCACTTCAATTTCATTGCTGAATTTAGGGGCTTTGGTTCACTTATGCACATTATTATATAGTCAGTCAGTACAGACTCTGTGAACCAGGCCTAAAATAGGTCATCAAGCAGTGTCTGGCCTAACTGGTGATAACTGGTTCTGGCGCTCGGCTCCGATCCGATGGCCTGGTCATTAAGAGGGCAAATCCTTGTGGTCAAGAAGTGGTTAAACCTGAAGGAGGTGTTGTTTATAAATTACTTTACTATTGCTTTAGGCCTGGTTCACATGTATGCGGGTTGGTGGTTCACATTTGCACAGGCATAGCAGCCCATTGATTTGAATGGGCTGCTATGCCCTCATTTTCCGCAGAAAAAAGGTGCATGCAGCATTTTTTTAAAATTCAGTGGCCTTGAAATCCATCCTGCTTTTGCACCATGCGACTAACCTGCAGTTCCTGCTCTGGCAAGCTTTCTGCATTTTTTGTATACGTGGGCACGGCATTTAAAAATAAACAGTTTGCGTGTGCAGCAACGGCAGGTAAGTCGCATGGTGCAAAAGAAGGATGGATTTCATGGCCACTGCATTTTTTTAAATTCTGCATGCACCTTTTTTCAGCTGAAAACGCAGGCATAGCAGCTCAAGCCCATTCACATCAATGGGCTGCTATGCCTGTGCAAATGTGGGCCCCCAACCCGCATACATGTGAACCAGGCCTAAAGCAATAGTAAAGTCATTAATTGGTTAAACCTGCAGGAGGACCGGTGTTTTTATCTATTAATGACTTTACTATTGCTTTAGGCCTGGTTCACATGTATGCGGGTTGGGGGCCCACATTTGCACAGGCATAGCAGCCCATTGATGTGAATGGGCTTGAGCTGCTATGCCTGCGTTTTCAGCTGAAAAAAGGTGCATGCAGAATTTAAAAAAATGCAGTGGCCATGAAATCCATCCTTCTTTTGCACCATGCGACTTACCTGCCGTTGCTGCACACGCAAACTGTTTATTTTTAAATGCCGTGCCCACGTATACAAAAAATGCAGAAAGCTTGCCAGAGCAGGAACTGCAGGTTAGTCGCATGGTGCAAAAGCAGGATGGATTTCAAGGCCACTGAATTTAAAAAAAATGCTGCATGCACCTTTTTTCTGCGGAAAATGAGGGCATAGCAGCCCGTTCAAATCAATGGGCTGCTATGCCTGTGCAAATGTGGGCCGCCAACCCGCATACATGTGAACCGCCAACCCGCATACATGTGAACCACCAACCCGCATACATGTGAACCAGGCCTAAAGCAATAGTAAAGTCATTAATAGATAAAAACACCGGTCCTCCTGCAGGTTTAACCACTTCTGGATCGCAAGGATTTGCCCCTTTAAAGACCAGGCCATCGGATCAGAGCGCCAGGACCAGTCATCACCAGGTAGGCCAGACACTGCTTGATGGCTATATAATAATGTAATGTGGGCTGCTAGGCGTGTGTGTGTGTATATATATATTTATTAGAGCTGCACGATTCTGGCCAAAATGAGAATCACGATTTTTTAGCTTGGAATAAAGATCACGATTCTCTCACGATTCTCTGTGTAACAAAAAAAAAAAAAATTGGGATAACTTTACTGTTACGTTTTTTTTTTTTTTTTTATTCATTAAAGTCTAATCATTGCGTTTGAAAGACTGCTGCGCAAATACAGTGTGACATAAAATATTACAACAATCGCCATTTTATTCTGTAGGGTCTCTGCTAAAAAAATATATAAAATGTTTGGGGGTTCTAAGTACTTTTCTAGCAAAAAAAAAACTGATTTTAACTTGCAAACAGCAAGTGTCAGAAAAAGATCCAGTCTTTAAGAGGTTAAACTTCCTTTCTCCCTGGCAGAGGGAAGGAAAAGATACAAATGTAATCATTTTTGTTTATAGTTAGGAGACTAAAGGCCCGTACACACGTACCGATCGTCGGCATACAAACGTCGGTGGACGAAGGATCTGCCGATTGTACGCGTGTTAGTATGGTGCCTCCGACAGATGTCTGCGCACAATCCGCGGACAAAAGTCTTTCGTGCAAACATGAAAATATTTGTATGCCGACACCAGAACGGACGATTGTTCGCCTGTCAGTACACAATTCGGCCGACAGACCGCAGATTTGCAAGACTGGGCATGCTCAGAAAATAGAAAACACAGGGAAAGTTAACCATTACATGACATCACTTCTGCAGTCGGCGGACAAAATTCTTGTGCTGTCCTTGTGCTGTCTTTGCACTTTTCAGCAGACACCGACATCCCGGGGAGAAAAGAGGAACATTTGTAAGCCGACCATCGGTACGTGTGTACGGGGCTTTAATGCTGAAAGGTGTTAGCTGAGTGAGTGAATGAGTCATCCAGCTCACTGAAATGTATCAATTCACAAGTCAGGCAGACTTGACAGAGAAACTCGGTATTTTAAAAATGCCACAATAACAATACCGTGGCTATGCAATACCGCGATATATCGAATTACCGAAAACCGGCATATGTCTAGTCACCGCCACATCCACCACCACCTCAACCTCCCTCCTACTCCATATGGGCCTCGTCCTTCAGAGATGAAGAAGAACATTGTTTTATTTTTCTGTTTTTTTTTGTTGTTTTAAGTTATTTCCCTATCCACATTTGTTTGCAGAGCACTTGCCATGCTCTTAATTACGTTTTGCTGCCATTTGCAGCACTCTAGCCCTTTCCTTTGGTGTTTTAGAGCCATTTTAGTGCCTTAAAGTTCGGGTCCCCATTGACTTCAATGGGGTTCGGTGTCCGGGAAAAGTTCGGTAAAAGTCCGGGACACGGACCCGGACTTTTTTTTAAAGTTCGGCCGAACCCGTCGAACACGGACATCTAGGTGTTCGCTCAACCCTAGTGATAATATGAATCAGGGAACACTTGGCATTGCATTTCCCAGGGCTTTAGCTGAGGGAAATTCCAAAAAATAAAGGTGGGATTTTGTGGGGTTCCTGCCATTCTTTGTGTGTTCCATGTCCTCCTGTTATATTTCTGTAGCAAGTTTTCCAGGCCTATGGCCTGATGTGGGTCTGCCATCAGTACCGGTAACCTCTCCAGCCCATGTGAGCTGTGACCCTGGGTGTGAGAACTGAAGCAGCGACAACTCTGGCATCTTTGTTTGTGGTTTTTATTGAATTTAAGGGGATGGGAGAAGGGAATGAGTGGGATACTCCTTTAGGCTCCAACTAATTACACTTGGGACTTTGCTTCTGAAAAATGCCCGTTGGCGCTTCCTTGACGCCAGCCGGCGCCAGCCAATGCTCACTAACACTGAGAACACTCTGTAGAACAAAGAAAGTGCTGAATCCTTGACTTGTAGTGCAGAAGATCCAGGACTGAGAACGGTAGAACTTCTGACACTGTTGTCCCGCAAAAGTCACTGAATACTTTCCCCCGCCTTGCCTGGCTTGAGGTAGTATGTTGTAGAGTTCTGTATGACTGTAACTTTAACTGACGCTCTCTGTACAATTCAGGGCCCAACTGCAGGCGCCCCCTTTGACCTTGAACTCTTCAGGGTCCACTGACTATGTACCCCTTTGTCACTTCAGGGTCCTCAACCTAGGTACCCCCTTTTCAGCTAGCTGACACTGAATCCCAGAACCTCTCCCGGAGTGGTCCCCTCTAACTTCAGGCAGACCCCCAGGGGCAATCCTCAGTACTCATGACCTGTGTAGGCTTTCCTGGGACTGAACCCCTCTCTCTCTCCGCAGGCTCTAGGCACACCGGATCCCCTCAGCTCAACTCAGCATTCCCTGGATACTCAGGCGACACCCTGAGACATCCACCTTCCTCAGACAGGAGGAGAGACAGCCGCACTTTCCCTCCTGGGACTCTGCTCCCGCCAAAGACACCGTGCCACCCACTTCCACCCACTCCCAGAATACTTTGCAGCATAATCTGCCGCAAAGGGGTAGTTACAAGTTGGGATGCGTCCCCTGATTGGGCTTCCCACACCGCCCTATGAGAAGCCTCTCACTGAGCCAGTGGGGATACTTCTCCCCTCAGCAGGCACATCTGGAAGCCCTGACACCCTAGCTAAATAAATCACAGCCCTGCTGTTAGGCAGACAAGGCCCACTATACATTTACCTAGCACCTACCTGTAGGGTGCTACATTTCCTATTATACAAAATAAAATAAAAAAATCCAGAAGTAATGGTGGGAGCCCCTCAGTACATGGGTAGCAAGTCTACAGAGCCGGGAACTCAATGAAGAGATCCCACTGATTCAGACCCTGAGAGATCAAAGAAATGATCAGATGGTTTAACTCCAAGCACTGAAATATTAGTTTTAGGTGAACCCAAAAATTTCAACTTCAGTTTAAAATTAAAAGATATAAATCACTGCCCAGCTATTATTAAAAAAAAGGGTCTTTCGCCCCAATCTCAGACTCACCACTCTATAATCCATTGTCCCTTCTCTTCTTAATTACATGACCACCAGCATCATCCAACCCACATCCTTTGAGCCCAGGGCGTCAGGGACCTGCCCCCTTCAGGTTGCGCCATCAAGCTTACAGGAAAATGCAGCAAAGAACATTGCCAATTTTATTATGTGAATGCTGCTGTCTGCAGAATTTAGGACTGCCCATCAGCAGAGGTCGAGGAGGAGGAAGAGGACCACATCACATGGCCAGAGCGAAGAACCCTAGAAAAAAGGTAAATATGCAAAGGGCAATCTGGATTTGACTTTTAAAAAAAAGAAAACATTTGCAATTTTTCAAAACAGTTTGTTAACCCTGACAATGCCTTATCATTCCAAACAAGACTCGAGTGTTGAAAAAAATTATTAAAAACAGCACAAAATTCTCAGCTCATGTCCAGCGGCTCAATACTCTGCATCAGCACCAATTTCGGCCCCAGGAAACCCAAACCAGCCAATGAAAAGTCTGGTTTAATAATCATCTCCTCTGCCGTTTCAGACTCCAATTTTGCTGCTGGCCGTAGAGGAAGTACAGCTTAAGGTAAATATAGAATAAAATTGGGTATTACGGGAAGGTAAAATTGCACTCCGGTATAAAAATGGCAGGTTCCCCTGAAAAAGTCAGGCTCGTCTGAAATATGTAAGACAATATGGATATTGGAGCTGACATATGAGCAGAAAAGCTGCAATTATGGAGCATACTAAGCAGTTAGTGGTATGTAAAATAATCTGGCTGATTATATGTGTTCGGGATGAGAAACTCAGCATCGAGGACAATCCATTCATTACTGCCTAAGAACGCTTGACAAATTATTGCATGTTTTTCCCATTTAGCGGACGGGGTCAGGAGGACGCCTCTGCCTAAGAGGAATTATTTTAGTTTAATTTAAGGTGGGGACTTTGGCTAAGAATGTGGCTTTCTTAATGCATTTCCGAACGTCAAGTACAAGATTACTATAGTATAAAGAAGGCCAATGAGTAATTTATATGTATAATGATCACATAACGTACCCCAGCTATCATTTTGACATTAACAGTAAAAAATACAATCATTGGTAGAGTGCCCTAAGGTTTTTGTTAAAAAACAGATCCCCATTGATTGTTCAGGTGTGAGTAGCAGCTTTGGGCATTGCAAAACAAATGTGGCATCTTCGACTGGCTAACAAACATGGTAGTAAGAAAGAAGCCACAGAGCATTTGCGAGATAACAGTTGAATCATAGTTGAGTAAAGTTTAGTCATGATGGAAGGAAGGGGGGGGGGGCACAGTTGAGGCATGGTTGAGGAGAGTTGAGCAAAGTTTAGTCATGGTGGAAACAAGGTTAAGGCACAGTGAAGGCACAGTTGAGGAATGATGTGGGTACAGTGAAGGCACCAAGGAGGCTTGGTGAAGCTATAGTTGAGGCGCCGTTGTGCATAGGGGAGACGCCATGGAGGCATAGTGGAAGCGTAATGGGAGCATGTTTTAAGGCATGATAGTGGCACAGTTGAGGTATAGTGCAGGCAAAGTTTAGGCACAATGGAGGCAAGGTGCAGGTACAGTTCAGACATAGTGGAGGCACAGTAGAGGCAAGGGGGAGGTAGAGAGAGGAGGTACTGTTAAGGCACGATGGAGACACAGTTGAGGCCTGGTGGAGGTAATCTGGAGGTATGGTGGAGATATAGTTGGAACACAGTGGAGACACCATAGAGGCATAGTGGCTTCAAGATGGAAGCTTGTTTGGAGGCATTGTAGGGACACAGCTGAGGCATTATGGGTGCAAAGTTAAGGCATGGTGTATTCACAGTAAAGGCATGGAGGAGGTACTGTTGAAGCACAATGGAGGCACAGTGGAAGCATGGTGGAGGTAATGTGGAGGCACTATAAAGGTATGGTGGAGATATAGTTAAGATACAGTTGGGGCACAGTGGAGACACCATGGAGGCCTATTGAAAACATGTTTGGAGGCATAGTAAAGGCATGGTGGAGGCACATGTAAGGTATAGTGAAGGCAAAATTTAGGAACAAAGAAGGCATATTGACTTCAAGATAGAAGTACTGTGGAGACATAGTAGAGGCACAGTGGAAACATGGTGGAGGCACAGTGGAAACATGGTGGAGGCACAGTGGAAACATGGTGGAGGCACAGTATAGACATAGTGGAGGCACAGTGGAAACATGGTGGAGGCACAGTGAAGACATGGTGGAGGCACAGTGAAGACATGGTGGAGGCACAGTGGAAACATGGTGGAGGCACAGTGGAGACATAGTGGAGGCAAAATGCCCATTATGCTTATTCTGTTAAAGGGGTAGCATCATTCCTCCCTTGACTAGTAATCTGCAGCAAGCTTTGGGGGTGTCAAATTTCAACCATGGGAGTGTACATCCAAGAACTCCCATTGTGCTCTCACCTTGGGACTTTCCAGGCAAGTGTTGTGATCAAATGGAGCCTGTGGATGTGTCTCCAAGGACTGTGAAGTTGCCGGAGCTAATGGGGTGGTGTGCGGCACAGAAGACTTTGGAACAAATGTAAGCTGTGCCCATAACTGTTGGAGGGTACCCACATCTTCTGTGAACCATTGTTAAACTGGTCTGGGCCTAATTTACCTGTACCAGAACTCTGACTCTGAGTGCCAAAGGGAAAGTTGACTCTTTAAGGAGTTAGACATTTCTGTTCTAACCTTTTGTTTTGCACATTTGAAATTGTTCAGTTGGCAAGCTCTTGTCCCTACAGTTCGTGCCCTAAATTACATCTGTAACTGCCAGGAACATGCAGATACATTTGCATTTGGCTATTCCTTCTCGTCATTACCTTTTCTCTGGATTCTAGCTCGCCAATGCGTACTTGGCAATTCATGATTTTTTTTTTTTTTTAAGCAATTTTAATTTGTAATTATGCTTCAGGACCTTTTACCGCCAAATAGTTGTCATATCTGAATAAATAAGTTTTCTAATAAATAAATGACTCTTGTTATACAATAAGTAATTGCCCACAGCCTAACCACTAAACCTAATCCTTACTATGAACCTACCCCTCAACCTAATCACTCATCTTAAACCTAAGCCATAACTCAAGTAATCATTATCTCAACAAAAACAACAATCCAATGAAAACTCTGTGAGAAAGTCAAGGTTGATAATATATTTTGTGTGCCAATCTTCTGTGCCCAAATTATAGCCTTGGAAACTACTGATTTATAACCAGGGAATCTCATGGCTTCAGGTACACTATACTCTATGATTCCCCAAAATCAATGACCAATCAATCAATAGTTCATGGTGACTATTTTAGAGTCCAAAATGAGACTGATCAGTAAAGCCTTTAACTCACTACACTAATATTGGTTGAAGAAGCAGTTATAACTAATTGGGTAAATCTGTGAAAATTAGGCATAAACCGATATGTTTTTTTCAGGGCCTTAACAGATATTTTGGTCACAACGTATCCGTATCGGCCGATATGGGCCAATATTTTGTACATTTAAAGTTTTGAAAAATAAAGAAAATTTTTGACACAAATCTGGTACTGAACATGTTAATTTTTGTTTAATGCTCAATGGCTGGCTTGCTGGCACCCTGTGGTGGGTGGCTGGTTGGCACCCTGTGGTGAGTGGCTGGCTGGCTGGCTCCCTGCTGGCACCCTTTGGTGGGTGGCTGGCTGGCATATTGTGGTGGGTGGCTGGCTGTCTTGCCCCCTGTGGTGGGTGGCTGGCTGGCACCCTGTGGTGGGTGGCTGGCTGGCACCCTGTGGTGGGTGGCTGGCTGACACCCTGTGGTAGGTGGGTGGCTTGCACAGGGGCACTGTGTCTGTGGGTGGGTGACTGGCTGTCTGGCACCCTGTTTGTGGGTGGCTGGCTGTCTGGCATCCTGTGGTGGCTGGCTGGCTGGCACAGGGGCTGTGGGTGGCTGGCTGGTACAGGGCCTGTGGGTAGCTGGCTGGCTGGTATAGGGCCTGTGTGTGGGTGGCTGGTAAAGGTGGGTGGCTGGCTGGCTCACTGGTACAGTGCCTGTGGCTGGCTGGCTTGTACAGGGCCTGTGGATGTGGGTGGCTGGCTGCACAGGGCTGCTGTGGGTGTATGGCTGTGATACACTCCCGCGAGACTAGTCCCGACTTGAGACGAGGCTGTCCAAGGCGAGGGAGGCGGCTTAAGAAGGCAGAATGACATCACAAAAATATCAGCAATATCGGCCAGTTCCAGGGCCAATACCGATATATCGGGGAAAGTGCATATCGGCCACGTCGATAATCAGGCTATCCCTAGTGAAAATTGACTAGTACTTAAAGGACAGATACCCAAAGTTGGAGAACGTTTGGGACCCCTGGATGAAATATCTTCATCAATTAATTCTATGGTTTGCTTTTCCCATTTCTTGGACACTTTTCCCCCATTTTTCTTGATTTTTTTTTTTAGCTCAATCCGTTATTATTTTTATGATAGTTCCTTTTGTTACTCTGCATTGTTGCAACGTAGACATTGAAATATTGTAAAAGAAAACACTATAACCTTTTCTTTATTTGAAAGTTTCAATCAACATAATGAAAATCAATCTGTGTATCTTTTTTGCTGCTAGGTTTATTATTTACCCTGTTTTACAATTTATTCTACACCTTTGTCCCGCATTAATACTTGAGCATTTTTAGGCATTTTTTTCGCGAAGGTAAGCAGTATCAACCATGACATCTTATATCCTCGTTCTTGTATCTTCCATCATGGTTGCTCTGTGTGGCATTGGGGAGTCTTGTGCTGTCGGAAATCTGAGTCATGTCTTGCATGCCAGTTTTTCCCCAGGCCCTCTGCCGCTCTCCGCAGCTCTTGTAATGGTTATTTCTAGGGTTGTAGAAGTTCGAGTGGGCCTTCACCAGGCAGCTGAAGGTTCCCACATTCATCATGGACACTCATGAATCCTCCATTTTTTTTTTTTCAAAGGTCTGAAGTTGCTAGAAGGAGGAGACTGTAAATAGCATGCTAAACCACATGTGTTGCACATATTCAGACGCTTCAATTGGCACACCAAATGGCATCATGATGCTCAGGTGTGAACAGGCACCGTTGAATATTTAATGGGAATCTTCATGTTGAGGGTTCTCTTGGACTGGTACAATTGCTGCTGTGTAGTAGAGTTGATGCTGAAATTCGGATGACGTTAGATTCTGATGGAATTTCATGCATTTGGATGTCCTCATCCAAATCCAAATTTTAGAGTTATTTTTGACAGTTCAGATTTCCAAAAGACTTCTGGGAGAAAGGGACCAAAGACTGAGCACCGTTTATCTTGACTGCCAGGCCAACCAGATCCCCTCCCTCTTTTATCTTAGTATCCCTCGTGGAATTTTTAAAGGAAGTGGCTCAGGCTGTTTTTTGGTCTCACCATTTTGTAAAGTCAACCTGGAGCTTCCTAAACCACTCTGCAGAATTTTGCACCATTTGCTGTTTTTTGGATTTCCATTGACTTCCATGGGGCTTCAGCTTTGGAAATTCCCAATCTCGGAGGTTTACACAATTTTTAAAAAGTTCAGTTGAACCACAACTAATCAAACTTTTGGCTCATCTCCTCTGTGTTCATAATCATTTATTGACGCAGAGAACCCCAATCAGACAAAACCACATATCATCTATGACTCAAGAATAAAATATGACTGTTGGGTACCGGTACCCTTTATGGTTTGAGTCTCGGGTTTGCTATAGTTTTAGTCGCAGTTTACATGCGGAGTTCGGAGATGCGCCGTGTCATGAAGTTAAAGAGGACTGTTCTCACGGTGATTATTTTTATCTCGTAAAAGGAGAGTCAATAGTGGGTTTAAATTCCTGACAAGGGATCTTTTTTTAATCCTGTGATCCATTCAACCTAAAGCTGAAAATGACAACTAACCCACAATTTGTGGCCGAGCCGCAGTCCGCACAAACCGACATAAATAGCGCTGAACCTGACCCAACCTCTGGGGCTTTTTCTGCTTATGGGAAAAGATATTTTCCCCTGAGTCAGCCGGTTAGATGTCGACACAGAAGACAGTGTTTACAGTCTATCTATCTATCTATCTATCTATCTATCTATCTATCTATCTATCTATCTATCTATCTATCTATCTATCTATCTATCTATCTATCTATCTATCTATCTATCTATCTATCTATCTATCTATCCAATGTGGGAGGGGACATAAACTACTGCAGGGAATTGCACCATTGTGGGAGGGGCAGAGACACAAACAACTACTGGAAAATCTCATCCTTGTGGGAGGGGCAGAGACACAAGCTACCACAGGGAAATCTTACCCTTGTGGGAGGGTAAGGTACACAAACTACCGCAGGGCATTGCACCATTGTGGGAGGGGCAGAGACACAAGCATCCGTGGGAAACGTTCACCCTTATGGGAGGGGCAGAGACACAAATTACTGCAGGGAATTGCACCATTGTGGGAGGGGCAGAGACACAAGTCACCATGGAAAAATCTCACCCTGTGGAAGGGGCAGAGACACAAACTACTACTGAAAAATTTCACCCATGTGGGAGGGGCAGAGACACAAACTACCATGGGAAAATCTTATCCTTGTGGGAGGAGCAGAGACAGGCTACCATGGGAAAATGGAAAAATCTCACTCTTGTGGGAGGGGCAGAGACACAAACTACTGCAGGGAATTGCACCATTGTGGGAGGGGTAGAGACACAAACTACTACTGAAAAAAATCTCATCCTTGTGGGAGGGGCAGAGACACAAGCTGCCACAGAGAAATCTTACCCTTGTGGGAGGGGAAGGTACACAAACTACCACAGGGCATTGCACCATTGTGGGAGGGGCAGAGACACAAGCATCCGTTGGAAACTTTCACCCTTGTGGGAGGGGCAGAGACACAAACTACTACTGAAAAATCTCACCCTTGTGGGAGGGGCAGAGACACAAACTACTGCAGGGAATTGCGCCATTGTGGGAGGGGCAGAGACACAAGTCACCATGGAAAAATCTCACCCTGTGGAAGGGGCAGAGACACAAACTACTGCAGGGAATTGCGCCATTGTGGGAGGGGCTGAGACACAAGTCACCATGGAAAAATCTCACCCTTGTGGGAGGGGCAGAGACACAAACTACTGCAGGGAATTGCGCCATTGTGGGAGGGGCAGAGACACAAGTCACCATGGAAAAATCTCACCCTGTGGAAGGGGCAGAGACACAAACTCCTACTGAAAAATTTCACGCATATGGGAGGTGCAGAGACACAAACTTCCGCGGGAAAATCGTATCCTTGTGGGAGGAGCAGAGACAAGCTACCATGGGAAAATCTCACTCTTGTGGGAGGGGCAGAGACAAAAACTACTGCAGGGAATTGCATCATTGTGGGAGGGGCAGAGACACAGACAACTACTGAAAAATCTCATCCTTGTGGGAGGGGCAGAGACACAAGCTACCACAGGAAAATGTTACCCTTGTGGGAGGGGAAGATACACAAACTACCGCAGGGCATTGCACCATTGTGGGAGGGGCAGAGACACAAGCATCTGTGGGAAACTTTTACCCTTGTGGGAGTGGCAGAGACACAAACTACCGTGGGAAAAATCTCATCTTTGTGGGAGGGGCAGAGACACAACCTATCATGGGAAAATGTCACCCTTGTGGGAGGGGCAGGGACACAAACTACTGCAGGAAAATCTCACCCTTGGGGGGGGGGGGGGGGGTGGGTGCAGAGACACAAACTACTGCGGAAAAATGTCACCCTTGTGGAAGGTGCAGAGAAACAAACTACTACTTAAAAAGCTCATCCTTGTGGGAGGGGCAGAGACACAAATTACTACTGAAAAATCTCACCCTTGTGGGAGGAGCAGAGACACAAGCTACCATGGGAAAATGTCACCCTTGTGGGAGGGGCAGAGACACAAACTACTACTGTAAAATCTCACATGACATGGGCCAAGTGGGTGTGAGCAGAATTCTCCCTGTCATCATTTCAGTGGGAAATCTCCCCATGTAGCAGCTTCTTTTTCCTCCTTCATTATTTACACTCGCCGCCCTTTACGAGGGATAATATCTTATTAACACAATGTTCTGTAACTTTTTTTGGCTCAGCCACACTTGTGTTCTCATAATCTTCTCACGGCCGGCTTATCTCAATCCTCTCTCCCTTCCCTTGTCTAGCAGAGAAGAAGCAGAGATGATTATTGGCCGGCGATGGGAGAGAAAGTCTTTGCCACTTTCCGGATGTATTCAAGCAAATGATTTGGCTTCAAACAAAGTGTTCCTTCAAGTGATATATGCAGGTAAATTTCCCACATGGCACAAACCCAGAGTTTATTTATTTTAGTAACAGGTGGGTTGTGGGAGCATTTGAACCTCTGTCAGGTTTTTACTACCGTGCTTTATCTGGGGAGTTTCTGTTCACTACCTGTGTGTCAGGAAATGTGGGGAAATCTCCCCAGGGCAAACAAAGACAATAAATCGATCAGCTGTAACTTTATGATCACCCCCCTAATATTGAGTAAGTCCCCATTTTTCCCAACCAGAACAGCCCTGGTCCGTCACCAAGTCATCAGTAGCAGATCATTTAAGTCCTGTAAGTTACAGGTGGGGCTTCCATGGATCGGGCTTGTTTTTCTAGCACAGATGGTTGATTGGATTGAGATCTGGAGAATTGTGGAGGTCACGTCAACACCTGGAACTCGTTGTGTTCCTCAAACCATTCTTGAACCATTTTTGCAGTGTGGCAAGGTGCATTATCTTGCTAAAAGAGGCCATTGCCATCGGGGAATACGGTTTCTATGAAGAGGGGTACAGGGCCGTTTGAAGGAATTTGGGGGCCCCAAGCAAAATGGACATGGAGGCCCCCCCGCACACACACAAAGCCTACAGGAACCACTAAGATCTCTGATCATCTTATACAGCTTTATATTTTTCATTAAACTTAAGTGACCCCTATACAACAAGTTGCCAGATATTATCGCCCCTTCCGTTCCCCCACCATGTGCCCTAGATGATACAGGGGGACTTTTTTCTTATGCTATGGGACTATCCAGCTGTCTGTTAACAGGTAGGTATTGTTCCTGAAAAAATGGAGTGACAGACTGTCAGTGTGATCATACCTGTCGCTGGCCTGGTCCGGTCCACGTGTGTGAGGAGGATGTGATGTGATGACTCGTGGTGTGTCTCTCTCTGGCGAAGTTCGCGGGTCTGGTGGGGTGGCGCCACTCCCGCGCGCGCTTTGGGCCGCCAAGGCTGGGGCGGGGCTGGTGCGCACTGCGCAGATGCGCGCCGCCGCCGTGCACTCTACCCCTAGCGAGCCGGCGCCGCCTGACGTCATGCCGCTCCTCCACTGTGCGCCCACCTGCTGGCCTGTCACAGGCCGCCTGTGTGTGAGGTCGGCCTGTGTGTGTGAGGCGCGGCGCGGCCGCGGCGTTTGTGTTTTGGCTTTTTGGGATAATGTCAGTCTGTGTCTTGGGTCTTGGGGCCCCAGGCCAGCTCGGAGCCCCAAGCAATTGCTTGTTTTGCCTGCCTTGACGCGACGGGCCTGGAGGGGTACTTGGTCAATAACAATGTTTAGGTAGGTGGCACGTGTCAAGTAACATCCACATGAATGACAGGACACAAGGTTTCCCAGCAAAACTATGGCCAAAGCATCACACTGCTTCTGCCGGCTTGCCTTCTTCCCATACTGCAGCCATCCAAGTTACACACACGCACCCGCCCATCCACATGATGTAATAAAAGGTCATTCCTCAGACCAGGCTACCTACTTCCATTGCCCGGTGGTCCAGTCCTGATGTTCACATCCCCATTGTAGGTGCTTTTGGCTGTGGACATGGGTCAGCATGGGCACCCTGACTGGTCAGCGGCTACGCAGCCCCATACTACAAACTGTGATGTCCATTTTTTCTGCTTTTAACATATCAACTTCATGGACAACATGTTTGCTGCCTGATATATCCCACCCACTTGCTGCCTGATATATCCCACTCACTTGCTGCCTGATATATCCCACTCACTTGCTGCCTGATATATCCCACTCACTTGCTGCCTGATATATCCCACTCACTTGCTGCCTGATATATCCCACCCACTTGCTGCCTGATATATCTCACCCACTTGCTGCCTGATATATCCCACCCACTTGCTGCCTTATATATCCCACTCACTTGCTGCCTGATATATCCCACCCACTTGCTGCCTGATATATCCCATCCACTTGCTGCCTGATATATCCCACCAACTTTCAGAGGCCATTATAATGGGTAATCAATGTTACTCACTTTACCTGACGGTGGCCATACAGTTATGCCTGATCGATGTATATAGACCATATATGGGTTCTAACTCTTCCCTGCTTTATCCAAATGGCTGAATTTCTACTTTATTGCTCAACTTCAGGATCAAGAAAAAAACTTTAGTGCAAGAGGTCTACAGGATGGAAATTCTTGAATTATTATTTTTTGTTCTGGTCAGTGTTCTTTAGTTTTACTCTAGGCGATTTGTATTGGAAGGAGGAATTTGTGGGGGGGGGGGGGGGGACAGCAGAGGGCAAGTTTTGTTCTAGGAGGGAAAAATAGGGGGGGGTGCTAAGATTGCTGATTTAGGGGGATTTGAGTTGGAAGGGGGATGAGGGGGGAAAACATTTCTGCCAGGAGGGGGGGTTGAGGCGATATTTGTGCTGGGAGGTGAGATTTGAGTAGGGGGGTGGGGGGAAGAAAATGTGTACTAGAAGGGAACATTTTAGGGTAGAGGATTTTTTTTTGTTTTTTTTTTTTGGGGGGGGGTGATTTTTTGGGAACGGGGGGCATGTGAGCTTTGGGATTTAGGAGATGGAGGGGCAAGATATGTACTGGGAGGGGGAATTTTAGTAGATTTGTACTGGGAGGAGGAGGAATTTATGCTTAGGGAGTCAGCATGCAGATTAGTGCTCAGTTTTTTGTGGCGGGATTTTTGCTGACCCAAAATGCTCATACATATTGGTGGTGGGGGGGCGCAGTTTGGCATGTCCGCCCTGGGCTCTAGATTACTTTGTCCCGGCACTGCATACGACTGCTATATACTGCTGATGAGAAAAGGTATTTAGCAGTTTATATTTACTAAAATAATTGCATTTCCGTGTTCTGTGTACTGTGGGGGAGCAGATATAGTGAATGCAGGCTGCAGGGTTTAGTAACTCTTTAAAGAGTAACTCCACTTTTGTGGGGAAAAAAATTAGCAAATAAAGAAAAAACAATGTAGCGTATACAATTGTGACACAAATCATATTGTAATTGAATGTTATTAAAAATGACCTTTCCTTTTTAAGCTGTTGTAATTTTCTGAAAATGCAATATGGCCACCTGGAGGTGTTCTGTACACAGAATGTATACTGACCACACCCCCAGAAACATAATTTCCTGCTTGTTTGATTGGCTCACCTATTTTCCCAGAAGTCTGCCTAAGATACAAGTCAGATTTCTGGCATCCCCTGCAACAAAAATGTCATTTTTGGTGAGAAACTCCCAATAGGAACACGTCTAAAGGGATGCAGACCCAGCAGATTTTCTCATTAGTGCCCTGCATCTGCACAGCTGACAGATAATTATGAAACCACTCCCATTTGACCCACTCAGCACAGAGGAACAAACAATGATTTCTTCAGAATAACAAAAGGTAGAAATCTGCAACAAAGAACTATGCTTGCTTCCCCCCAATACTGTTAAATGGGTGGGCACAGGCATGATTCTGGTTTTGTATTTCCCTGCTTTCCCTTTACAATAAGGTTTACATTGACCCTAAAACTAAAAATTACTTGAATAAGGCCAATAGTGACCCATTCTCTTCAAAGAAGTGCAGATTCTGCCTTTATTATTATTATTATTATACAGGATTTTTGTAGCGCCGACAATTTACTCGCTTTACAACTTGAGGGTAGACAGTACGGAATCAGAGGGCCCTGCTCGTTAGAGCTTACAATCTAAGAACTCTTTTAGTAGAGATTTAAAGCTAAACTTCAGGAAGATTTCAAAGACACAAATTAAAGAAGCTCTGTAATCACTACACTGCAAGGAGTGTAAGTACCTGAATGTATCAACCTCTTGCTGCCCCTGTACAGCAGGACTGGATTGTGAGAGGAAGATGAAGACACATGCTGATAGGAGGAGAGAGCAGAGTGACAAGCAGATGAGATCATCACTGTGTTGCTTCTCCTCCACTGTCCAGTCACAGAATGGGGGGCGGGTCCAGCATGACCTGGGCTCACAGGAAGTGGGTTGAATGATGCTGGCCATCAGATTGAGGACATCCAGTGGCAGAAAAAAAGCATTGCAGGAGTTTGAAGCTGAACATTGCAACAAAAGTTGGCTTGTTTCATTTTTTTAACCCCTTGGCACCGGCCGCATGCAAATATGTGGCATCTCGGTGGATGGGCCTTGGCACCAAGGGGCCGCATATTTGCGTGAATTAGGGCAAATAGGGCTGTGCCAAGAGCATACGCCCTGTGTGCTCCCGTCACAGTTACCCGCAGCTAACGGAAAGTTCCCTGATCGCTGCGAATGTCAGCTTCATGATCATGTAACCACCGTGCCACAAAATCACAAACCCCGCCCCCTGGCATCCGAAACCTCCTGAAGGGCCGGGAGTTAATAGGCTCTTAATTTTTATCAGTGGCGGCCGGTGTGTTGGGGGCGCAGGGGCGCCGCCCCCCCTATCCATGTGTCTGGCCCCCTAATCTACATGCGGGGCGCTGGATGCATGGAGTACAATGGGATTTTTTTTTTTGAGCCATGTGATTAGAGCCAGAGGCTCTAATAGGCTAAAAAAAAGGGTGGACCTGGGGCACAGAGCAGTGCGTCCCGAGCCCACCCATTGTGTGACAATAGCTAATGAAAATTCGCTATTGTCACACGGATCCTCCTCCTGGCCAATCAGGAAGCGCGTCTGATACGGAGAACATCGGGCGGTGTGCGGCAGGGGATGTGATCGGAGGGATTATCGGGCGGTATGCGGCACAGATCCGATACTGGACGGAGTACGGAGAGGAACCCGATCCCCGGGGTGTAAAGCTGTGAGCACCGGACCCCCCCGACACCGAGGTGAGTCCCGGGACCCGCACTGCTCAACTCCCCGGACTGTATAGGGATTGGATATATTCGGTATAGAGAGATCACTGCACCGCCGGGATCGGACTGGTGGGGTGTCCGGTGTGCGCTGTGTGCCGTCTCCCCCTCATTGGTGTCAGTGTCTATAATAATAACCCCCAGCATTGGTTTGTTTGCGCCCCCCCAAAATTTTTGAGCACCAGCCGCCACTGATTTTTAATCATGTTTTTTTCTGGCTGGAGTTCTGCTTTAAGTCAAATTCTAGTATTAGCTTATTAAAGGGACAGCAACAAAAATATATTTTTGTGAACTTTTTTATGGCCAGACCGCAGCACATTGCACTGCTGACTGAATCTTCCACGTTTTTTGCCGGACATCCGGATGATGTAAGGAGGTAAATGCGGGCCTCATATCAGCACTGGGAATGATCGCTCCCCTTTCTGGGATGTCCGCGATCTCTGTCCTGGAACAAACCACCGCAGGGTCACGGCTCGACCCCATGAAAGGCGCTCTCTCCATACGCAGGCTGTAGTTCACAAGACATTCTGTACAAACTTAAACAAGGAAAAGTTTCTCCCAGGGATTGGAAACCACAAGACCTTTCCTGTAGCGCCCTCGGAAGAAGCAGCGTGCGCGGACGCCACGGAGCAGAAAACACCTGGCGCCTCAGACCGGCCTGTCGGGAAGCCGAAGCAGAACAATGGTGGAAGTGTCCACAGCGACTTCGCTGCAGCGTAAGCGCCTTAGGGCATTGTATGCACAAGACGACACACGGACCATACACTGCTCTTGTGTGGTCCGGGGAGGGACGTGAGGATGTGGGCCCGCTTCCTGAGTGTGTAACAAGGCTGTGTGATGATGATCCAACATCTGACATACACAATCACCCCTCTTCTTCTTCCTCACAAAAAGAGAGTATTGTTAGAGGACGCACACACACCCAATGCAGCAAACCACACGGACTGCACCGACAGGAGATCATATACCACTACTCACTACAGGAGAGAGGGGGATAGAAGAGAGAGAGAGGAGAGGAGAGAGAGAGAGAAAGGGAGAGAGAGAGAAAGAAAGGGGGAGAGAGAGAGAGATGGAAGGAGATTAGAGAGATGGAAAGAGGGGAGAGAGAGATTAGAGAGATGAAAAGATGAGGAATAGAGATGGAAAGAGGAGAGAGATGGAAAGAGGACAGAGAGGAAAAGAGAGATAGAAAGAGGAGAGAGATGGAAAGAGAAGAGAGAGAGATGGAAAGAGGAGAAATAGAGAGATGGAAAGAGAAGAGAGGTGTAAAGAGGAGAGAGAGAGAAAGATCAAAAGAGATGAGAGAGACGGAAAGAGGAGAGAGAAAGATGAAAAGAGGAGAGAGAGATGGAAAGAGATGAGAGAGAGATGGAAAGAGATGAGAGAGATGGAATGAGAAGCGAGAGAGATGGGAAGAGAAGAGAGAGAGATGGGAAGAGAAGAGAAGAGAGATGGAAAGAGAAGAGAAGAGAGATGGAAAGAGATGATAGAGAGATGGAAAGAGATGAGAGAGAGATGGAAAGAGATGAGAGAGAGATGGGAAGAGAAGAGAGAGAGATGGGAAGAGAAGAGAAGAGAGATGGAAATAGATGAGAGAGAAAGAGATGAGAGAGAGATGGGAAGAGAAGAGAGAGAGATGGAAAGAGAAGAGAGAGAGAGATGGGAAGAGAAGAGAAGAGAGATGGAAAGAGAAGAGAAGAGAGATGGAAAGAGATGAGAGAGAGATGGGAAGAGATGAGAGAGAGATGGAAAGAGATGAGAGAGAGATGGGAAGAGAAGAGAGAGAGAGATGAAAAGAGAAGAGAGAGAGATGGGAAGAGAAGAGAGATGGAAAGAGAAGAGAAGAGAGATGGAAAGAGATGATAGAGAGATGGAAAGAGATGATAGAGAGATGGAAAGAGATGAGAGAGAGATGGAAAGAGATGAGAGAGAGATGGAAAGAGAAGAGAGAGAGATGGGAAGAGAAAAGAGAGAGATGGAAAGAGAAGAGAGAGAGATGGGAAGAGAAGAGAGATGGAAAGAGAAGAGAAGAGAGATGGAAAGAGATGATAGAGAGATGGAAAGAGATGGAAAGAGATGAGAGAGAGATGGGAAGAGGAGAGAGAGAAAGATGGAAAGAGGAGTGAGTTGAACAGCAAAGCAAAAGAGAGAAAGTGAAAGAGGGATAGATGAGAGCTGATAGAGAAGAGAGAGGGAGAGATTGAAATAGGAGAGAGAGAAAGAGAGGGAGAGAAAGAAAGATGGAAGAGGAGGGGGGGGGAGATAGAGATGGAAAGATGAGAGAGAGAGAGAGAGAGAGAGAGAGAGAGAGAGAAAAAGATGAGAGAGAGAGAGAGAGAGATGAGAGAGAAAAAGAGAGGAGAGGGATGGAAGAGGGGAGAGAGAGATGGAAAGAGATGAGAGAGAGATGGAAAGAGATGAGAGAGAGAGATGGAAAGAGAAGCGAGAGAGATGGGAAGAGAAGCGAGAGAGATGGGAAGAGAAGAGAGAGAGGTGGGAAGAGAAGAGAAGAGAGATGGAAAGAGATGAGAGAGAGATGGAAAGAGATGAGAGAGAGATGGGAAGAGAAGAGAGATAGATGGGAAGAGAAGAGAAGAGAGATGGAAAGAGAGATGGAAAGAGAGATGGAAAGAGATGAGAGAGAGATGGAAGGAGTTGAGAGAGAGATGGAAAGAGAAGCAAGAGAGATGGGAAGAGAAGAGAGAGAGATGGGAAGAGAAGAGAGATGGAAAGAGGAGAGAGAAAGGTGGAAAGAGATGAGAGAGAGATGGAAAGAGGAGTGAGATGAACAGCAAAGCAAAAGAGAGAAAGTGAAAGAGGGATAGATGAGAGCTGATAGAGAAGAGAGAGGGAGAGATTGAAATAGGAGAGAGAGAAAGAGAGGGAGAGAGAGAAAGATGGAAGAGGAGAGGGGGGGAGATAGAGATGGAAAGATGAGAGAGAGAGAGAGAAAAAGATGAGAGAGAGAGAGATGAGAGAGAAAAAGAGAGGAGAGGGATGGAAGAGGGGGGAGAGAGATAGAGATGGAAAGAGGAGAGAGAGATATGAGAGAGTGAGATGGAAAGAGAGGAGAGAGATGGAAGAGATGAGAGAGAGAGATGGAAAGAGGAGAGAGAGAGATGAAAGAGGAGAGAGATAAAAAGAGGAAGAGAGTGAGGAAGGGAGAGATTGAAAGAGAAGAGACAGGGAGAGAGAGATTCAAAGAGATGAGAGATGGAAAGAGGAGAGAGAGAGAGGGAGAGAAAGAGAGAGATGGATAGTAAAGAGAAAAAGAGAGAGAAAGTAAAAGAGGGTAAAATGAAAGACAAAGAGATGGATAGAGAAGACACAGAGGGATAAAGGAGAAAGAGAGGGATAGAGGAGAAAGAGAGGAATGGATGGGGGGGAGAGAGAGGGAGGGAGATGGATAGAAATAGATGGAGAGATGGATAGAGGAGAGAAAGTCAGAAAGAGAAATATGAATAGAGGGGAGAGGGAAAGGGATGGGGAATGTCAAAGAAAGAAAGGTAGATGAAAAGGGGAGAGAGAAGTTTTAGGGGGACAGAGCAATGAAAAAGAGAGAGGAAGGGGAAAATGAATAGATAGTGAAGAAGGAGGTGGAAGAAAATGAGGGAGTGATTGATGGAGGAGAGACAGGTGGGGTGGAGGGACAGAGAAGCAGTGAAATGAAGCGATAGGAGGAACAGAAGATTGACAGAGGAGAGATCAGTTGAAAAGAGAGAAAGGGTTTAGTTGCATGCTTTTGGTTTGGTCTTCTTTTCTGTTTCAGAATCAGTGGTCACCAGTCACCACCAGAACCAAAATTACATTGAAAGTCCAATCAATCTTTATTTAATATGACAATAGATTAAAAAAAAAAGAAAATCCAATGTGTTTCAGAGCTCAACAGCTCTTTATCAGGGCTTAGATTCTGATAGCAAATAAACGCATAATCCTTGATAAAGGCTTTTCGTAAGCCGAAACGCGTAGGATACGCACCAGGAAACCTCTCTGGAAAATTCCAAGCCACAAAGCATGGAAAGACAGAGATAAAATATTCCAACATTGTCACAAATGACACATGTCACAATATCTTCATCTCTTTTCACGTGCTCACCCTGGGTCTATAACCCAGCACAACGAATGCATATACTTTGAAAATATGAATTTTATGTAAATATATTTTCTTTAAAAATAAATATTCTTTGATTACATCTGATATTATCAATCACTTGCCATAAAAGTCCCACCCCCTTTGGCTTGAGGTACCAACAAATAAATATGAAGAATATTGGACAACAAATAGTGAAACAAGCATAGAAAGAATGTTCACAAGGGGTCTCCAGTCAGTCATCAAATGAACATATTTCTATCTATGTTTTGTATTTTGTTATTAAGTATCCTCAGTATTTACTATTGACCTCTAAGCCCTGATGAAGGGGGAGTGTTGAGTCCCTGACATGTGATGGCTTTTTCTTGTTATCTCTTATGAAAAATAAATGCATTGTATCTCTCTTCAGACTCTTTAGACTACCCTGCAGACCCCTAAGAATACCCCTGGTTGATTGAGGCTGATACAGATTCCCTGAAATCATCCAGATCTAAAAACTTTTCCCTCTTGTTTTTGGGTCCAGCGTTCTACCAACACACCATTTGTGGAGCAATAAAGTCCAGACAGAGATTCTAACCCTTCCACACGCCATGCAAAATGAAAACAAAGTTTTGGCTTAAGATAACTTTTTATTAATAGCAGGGGAGGTGTATATGGGATTCATTACAAATGCCTAAAAGAATGCTCCAGCAGTCGCCCTAGTGTCTAGCAAAGGGGGCCTTAATAAATTCTCTAAAAAATGTCCCTCCTCAGATGACCTTTGTTGGTAAACTCTTGGACACATGTCCCAGTTCGGTCCTCTGTGCTGGTGATAGGAATGAGTGATAGGAATTTTTCTTTGCAGGCGTGGCACTTTGTAAGCCAAGTGACCAATGTTGTAAGATTGCTCACTTGTTACACTTTACACCCCATGGCAGAGCCATAACAGCTTGGTTTCCCCAGAACACCCTGCAAGGAGTGATGGGCAGAGGACCCTGGTGGCCTCCCAGGCTAATTTGTTGCAAGTTACTTCAGGTCATGGCCTCAAGTTTGCCCCACCAAGGAGTCGCAGGAGCAGGGTGGCAACATTGAGGAGATGGCAGCAGATCAATGTCCAGTTAGATATCAGGGCAGAGAGCAGGCAGGGGAGTAGTCAGGGTCTAAGGAGAGGTCAAGACAGATGGCAAGCAGGAGAGTAGTCAGGGTCCATGGTCAAGGTAGGCAGGAGAGTAGTAGGTTGAAACAAATGTTGAAGCTGGTATCACTCAGGAGAGTAGTCAAGGTCCAAGCAGAGGGAAAGGCAGGCAGCAGGCAAGAGAGTATTCATGGTTCAAGCAGAGGTAGGGGCAGATGGCAGGCAGGTGAGTCAGGGTCCAAGCAGAGGTTGAGTCAGGTGGCAAATAAGAGAGAATTCATCGTCCAAGTAGAGAAAAAGGCAGGTGGCAAGCAGAGACAAGAGAGTAGTCATGGTTTAGGCAGGGGTAGGGGCAGGTGGCAGGCAGGCATACAGGAGAGTAGTCAGGATCCAAGCAGAGGTTGAGTCAAGCGGCATACAGGAGAGTAGTCAGGGTCCAGGCAGAGGTTGAGTCAAGCGGCATACAAGAGAGTAGTCAGGGTCCAAGCAAAGGTTGAGTCAAGCGGCATACAGGAGAGTAGTCAGGGTCCAAGCAGAGGTTGAGTCAAGCGGCATACAGGACAGTAGTCAGGGTCCAAGCAGAGGTTGAGTCAAGCGGCATACAGGAGAGTAGTCAGGGTCCAAGCAGAGGTTGAGTCAAGCGGCATACAGGAGAGTAGTCAGGGTCCAAGCAGAGGTTTAGTCAAGCGGCATACAGGAGAGTAGTCAGGGTCCAAGTAGAGGTTGAGTCAAGCGGCATACAGAAGAGTAGTCAGGGTCCAAGCAGAGGTTGAGTCAAGCGGCATACAGGAGAGTAGTCAGGGTCCAGGCAGAGGTTGAGTCAAGCATCATACAGGAGAGTAGTCAGGGTCCAAGCAGAGGTTGAGTCAAGCGGCATACAGGAGAGTAGTCAGGGTCCAAGCAGAGGTTGAGTCAAGCGGCATACAGGAGAGTAGTCAGGGTCCAGGCAGAGGTTGAGTCAAGCGTCATACAGGAGAGTAGTCAGGGTCCAAGCAGAGGTTGAGTCAAGCGGCATACAGGAGAGTAGTCAGGGTCCAAGCATAGGTTGAGTCAAGCGGCATACAGGAGAGTAGTCAGGGTCCAAGCAGAGGTTGAGTCAAGCGGCATACAGGAGAGTAGTCAGGGTCCAAGCAGAGGTTGAGTCAAGTGGCATACAGGAGAGTAGTCAGGGTCCAAGCAGAGGTCAAGGCAAGCGGCAAGCACGAGAGTAGCCAAAGTCCAAACAGAGGTTGAGGTAGGCAGCAGGCAGGAGAGTAGTTGGAATTCAAGCAGAGATTGAAGCAGGTGGCACGCAGGAGAGTAGTCAAGGTCCAAGCTGAGGTCAAGGTAGGCAGCAGGCAAAAGAGTATTCCTGGTTCAAGCAGATGTAGGTGTTTACATACACTCCAAGCCAATGAGCACACCCAGTGTCAGAGATGCACGTAAACGTGTATGCTGACACCTACAAGCAAGACCAGCCACATTCATAAGACCCTACACACATATACCACGCTGAAGATGTGCAGGACAGGCCATGCTCCTGGCTGGACACACACCTTCATAATTTGACTACAAAATGGAATTTGCAGGTCCTCATTAATTCCTAAATCTCTATACAAGGACAAATACCCAGCAGCTGCCCCTCCCGACTCCTCTGCTTACTGGGACAGAAGATTCTCATAAATCTGAGAAGGTTGTCCAGGAAGAAGAGCCAAAGTCATCCCCCATCTTCTGCTCCCACGCGTTAGTTTTCATCCTGGTAATATCAGGAGGCTGGCAATCCACTGGAAGATGGATAACATAAACCACCTGTGCGAACTCAAGATCGCCAACCTTGTATTTTATATAATCAGCACAGCAATGGCAGCTAGTAGAGGGTGCATTTCAGACACCAGGTGGGATTTAAAGATCAGCTTCAGGCAATGAGGAGAATCCTATAACTTTAATGCACTCCGACAATCACTGCAATGGTGCTAAAGTCAGAAAGTTTACCTTAAAGTAGACTTATATCTCTATTATTACTGACATGTCAATATACAGTATGGTAACAGTATCATTTTTCAGAAAATCTACACTCACCAGCCACTTTATTAGGTACACCTGTTCAATTGCTTGGTAACACAAATTGCTAATCAGCCAATCACATGGAAGCAACTCCATGCATTTATGCATCTAGACGGGGTGAAGACGACTTGCTGAAGTTCAAACTGAGCATCAGAATGGGGAAAAAGGGGATTTAGGTGACTTTGAATGTGACATGGTTGTTGGTGCCAGACGGGCTGGTCTGAGGATTTCAAAAACTGCTGATCTACTGGGATTTTCACACACAACCATCTCTCAGGTTTACAAAGAATGGTGGGGAAAAGAGAAAATATCCAGTGAGCGGCAGTCAGGGTTGCTGGTGTCAGAGGTCAGAGGAGAATGGGCAGATGATAGAAAGACAACAGTAACTCAAATAACCACTCATTACATCCAAGGTATGCATAATACCATCTCTGAACGCACAACACATCGAACCTTGAAGCAGATGGGCTACAGCAGCAGGAGACCACACCGAGTGCCACTCATGTCAGCTAAGAACAGGAAACTGAGGCTAAGATTGGCACAGGCTCACCAAAACTGGACAATAGAAGATTGGAAAAAAGTTGCCTGGTCTGATGAGTCTCAATTTCAGCTGCGACATTCAGATGGTTGGGTCAGAATTCAGTGTAAACAACATGAAAGTATGGATCCATCCTGCCTTGTATCAACGGTTCAGGCTGGTGGTGGTGTATTGGTGTGGGGAATAGTTTATTGGCACACTTTGGGCTCCTTAGTACCAATTGAGCATCGTATAAACCCCACGGCCTACCTGAGTATTGTTGCTGACCATGTCCATCCCTTTATGACTACAGTGTCCCCATCTTCTGATGGCTCCTTCCAGCAGGATAATGCACCATGTCACAAAGCTCCAATCATCTCACCACTGCTTTCTTCAACATGACAATGAGGTCACTGCACTCCAATGGCTTCCACACTCACCACATCTCATCCAATAGAGCACCTTTAGGATGTGATGGAACGGGAGATTCCCATCATGGATGTGCAGCCGACAAATCTGCAGCAACTGTGTGATGCTATCATTGTCACTATGGAGCAAAATCTCTGAGGAATGTTTCCAACACCTTGTAGAATCTATGCCACGAAGAATGAAGGCGAAAGGTAGTCCAACCCGGTACTGACAAGGTGTACCTAATAAAGTGGCCGGTGAGTGTTCATCTTTTATCATTAAAAAGCCATCCTCAACCTCAGGTCCAGGGACTTTGTCTAGGCTGAGATGCATACTTGCCAACTGTCCTGTTTTTGCCGGGACAGTCCCTGCAAATAGAAGCCTGTCCCAGGTAATTTACACTGTCCCGGCAAGCGCACGTTAAAGGAGCTGCCCGTAAATAAAAAAAAATGGTTGCAGGCCGACATCGTAACTGTGCATGCGCTTTTCCGACGCCTGCCGGGCAGTGCCATCTTAAGAGCATTAAAGGGCCCTGGGCAATGCAGTGCACTGGGGCCCCGCCTACACAATCACCCACGGGAATAAAAATGCAAATCATCAATAAGGCGATATTTATTGGTACAGCAGTGCCAGGCTAATGACAGCTTCCAAGTTCGGCGGCTGGGTCCGGTGATCACACACATGGACGGGAGTCAGACTCGACTGTCCTGTGTGTGTCTGTTCCCGTGGAGGCGGACAGGCATTCCTGCAGTTGTGGGCTCCCCCTCCACGGCCCAAGTGGCCTGACAGCAGCGCAGGGCCGACAGGTACTTGCCACCTGCTAAGTTCGGCGGCGAGATGCACACGGGAATTTGGACTAATGCTTGGCTGGGGCGCTGGACAGGTGAGGCCCCTGGGCAGGTGGGGCCCCTGGGCAACTGCCCAGCGTGCCCATTCAGTAAGATGGCCCTGCTGTTGAGCTCGGGAAAGCTCGTTCAAGCTCAGCCGGGCGGGTGCATGCGCAGTTACGTAATTGGCACCATTATTAAATCAAAGGCACTCGTTCTGGGCAGCGCCTTGCCGGCGCCAGCCGACACAGCAGAGCAGGGAAGGACCCCTGGAGAGTGAAGACACATTCACAGACATGAAGGTAGGTAGGATGAAAGCAACAAGCATATGTGTAAAAATATCTGCTAACAGACATGTGAATAAAGTGTGAAATGTGCTCAGGTGTGACCATACAAAAAATGGAATATGTAAATATAAATAAGGTGTAAATAAGTACCATAAAACCTAATTACTGTTTATCAGATAGTATAATTAGGTTTTATCGTACTTATTTATAGTTACATATTCCATTTTTTGTATGGTCACACCTGAGCACATTTCACACTTCAGAATTGCAGGGAATTGTGATGAGAATTTTAAACTTTAGGCAGAAGTAGTGCAGCTGAATGGGAGAATTATTCCAACTCTGCTACTTTGGCCTTAAGTTTCAACTTCCATTTTCAATTTCCTGTAATTCTCTCTTTATTGAGTAGACCCTATAATCTGATAAGTAGGCGGAGATTAATTATGCAGAGTGGGCGGGGCTTTAGGGAAGTGGGTGTGGTAAGTAATTGATAGCTGTGCTGCAAAGTTTCCCTGGAATTTTTTTTCAAATGTTGGCAACTATGGAGATGATGGCATCAGTCTGCTGCAGGCAGGAGGAAGCATTTCCTTATGCCTCGTACACACGATCAGATAATCAGACGACTTATCGCACTGCTTCTAAATTACATGCGATCTCTGTGTGGTGCAAATTCAGCCATACAGTTTGTATGGCTGAATTTGCACCGCAATCGCACTAAAACACGCACATGACCCTTTTTTTTTTATCCGCAGCAGAATCGTATCGCATGGTGGTTCACACTAGTTTGATCCAATTCTGTGCGAACTTGCAGATTACTGCGATATGCGATCTGATCTGCGGCTATGGTTAACTTTTAATTGAGACCCCCAGCGTATCGCATATGGCAGTGTGAACTGCCAGGGGTGCGGATGCGATGCGGGAACACGCTGCATATTCACAGCGTTCCCGCATCGCAGGAGTGTGAACCGGGACGTAAGTCTCCTTCCCCCCCCCAGTGATCAAACTGCAACATTGTAACTTTTCTAGCAAGTCACAGGGTGAGAGCAGGGCCGGTGCTACCACTAGGCAAACTAGGTGGCCGCCTAGGGTGCACTGCCACCCCTAGGGCGCAGCCATGGCCAGTGCCCCATTCCTCTCCTGTCACCTCCTCATCCCCAGGGGAGGTCACCTCTAGAGAGGGGGGCACTTTGTATATGAAGGGGTGTGCAGGGTTAAAGGAGGGCAGTGTGTGCAGCAAGGGGGGTGTAGGGTTAAAGGGGGGCAGTATGTGCAGGAAGGGGGGTGTAGGGATAAAGGGGGGCAGTATGTGCAGGAAGGGGGGTGTAGGGTTAAAGGGGGGCAGTATGTGCAGGAAGGGGGTGTAGCATTAAAGAAGGGCAGTGTGTGAAGGAAGGGGGAAGGGGCAGTGTGTACAAGAAGGGGTGTGTAGGGTTAAAGGGGGGCACTTTGTATATGAAGGGATGTGTAGGGTTAAGGGGGGGCAGTGTGTAAATGAAGGGGGTGTAGGATTAAAGGGGGGCTATGTGTATATGAAGGGGGTGTAGGGTTAAAGGGGGGTTGTGTGTGCAGGAAGGGGGGGGTAGCATTAAAAAAGGGCAGTGTGCGCAGGAAGGGGGTGTAGGATTAAAGGGGGCAGTGTATACAGGAAGGGGAGAAAAGGGGGGAAGGGGAGGCATTATGTACAGAAAGGGGGGCAATGTGTACAGTTTTTTTTTTTTTGGGGGGGTTGCAAGGAGCTCGTCTTGCCTAGGGTGCAAAATAGTCTAGCACCGGCTCTGGGTGAGAGGATGCAGCAGAGACTAATCTGTGTCAAACTTTCGTGAGCCAGGAACTGAAAGTAAATCAGGATTTATGGGTTTAAGCAATCTCTGAGCCAGGATCTCAGTCCAGGATGTAGATGGTGACCCTGGATGATGCCTAAGCAGAGATTGTGCCGTCCTTCTGGAGAGAAAAGAAGATGAAGGCATTGTTGGGGGAGTCCTGTGACCTCTGTGAGAGGTAATAAGTACCTGGAATTATTTATTACTCAGCATGCTGCACTCAACATGAAAATCTATCTAATAATAGATCTACCTTGAATTTTGAGATTTTTTTTTTGTAGTGCCTGTTTCCATAGAGGAGGACAGGCATTCCTGCAGTTGTGGGCTCCCCCCTCCACGGCCTAGGTGGCCTGAGAGCAGTGCAGGGCCGACTGGCGCTTGCCGCATGCTAAGTTTGGCAGCGGGATGCACACAGGAGTCAGGACTAATGCTTGGCTGGGACTGGACAGATGGAACCCCTGGGCAAGTGGGGCCCCTGGGCAACTGCCCAGCCTGCCCCTGCGGTAAGACGGCCCTGAAGAGAACTAGAGAGGGGAGGAGCTTGGAACCAGGGAACACGCTAACTTTAGGAAGTGGGACAAGTGACCGAAAGGGACAAACCCTCCTCTTGCATTATGTTTGTATTGTTATATAATAAATGTACTATAATATAATATAATTTCTCATCAAATTGTATCACTAAGACTTCTATTGGTCACTGCAGGAGAGTGGGCGGAGCCATGCAAATCATTCTTTTGTGTTGGGAGGGGAGGTGCTTGGAATCAGGGAACACGCAAACTTTAGGAAGTGGGACAAGTAACCGAAAGGGACCAACCCTCCTCTTGTAGTTTGTTTTTATTGTTATATAATAAATGTAATATAATATAATATAATTTCTCATCAAATTGTAACACTAAAACCTCTATTGGTCACTGCAGGACAGTGGGCGGGGGAATGCAAATCATTATTTTGTGTTGGGAGGGGAGGAGCTTGGAACCAGGGAACACGCTAACTTTAGGAAATGGGACAAGTGACCGAAAGGGACCAACCCTGCTCTTGTATTTTGTTTGTATTGTTATATAATATAATATAATATAAATTATATAATATAATTTCTCATCAAATTGTATCACTAAGACCTCTATTGGTCACTGCAGGACAGTGGGCGGGGCAATGCAAATCATTCTTTTGTGTTGGGAGAGGAGGAGCTTGGAACCAGGGAACACGCTAACTTTAGGAAGTGGGACAAGTGACCGAAAGGGACCAACCCTCCTCTTGTATTTTGTTTGTATTGTTATAATATAATATAATGTAATATAATATAATTTCTCATCAAATTGTAACACTAAGACCTCTATTGGTCACTACAGGACGGTTGGCGGAGCCATGTAAATCATTCTTTTGTGTTTGGAGGGGAGGAGCTTGGAACCAGGGAACACACTAACTTTAGGAAGTGGGACAAGTGACCGAAAGGGACCAATCCTCCTCTTGTATTATGTTTGTATTGTTATATAATATAATATAATATAAATTGTCTAATATAATAATTTCTAATCAAATTGTAACACTAAGACCTCTATTGGTCACTACAGGAGAGTGGGCGGAGTCATGCAAATCATTCTTTTGTGTTGGGAAACTAATTGACTTCACAGCTTGTTCTTCTGTCGGCGCTCTCCCCTCTCTGTGGCCCTTAATATGTTTCCAATGAACATGCGAGCAGACTTGTAAATTGGTCCCACATCTCAATTAAGAGCGGAGACCACCCACCAGAGGACAAACATCATTACTGCCACTGTTTATTTACTTGTCAATTAGGAGCGAGGCCACTGACGCATACGGAGAGCTCCAGCCGCTGGAGGAATGCATTGATCCAGCACTTTTTGCATGAATTATTCACGAGAAGAGGACCCCCCAACCGAACTCTACTTATCTGCTTAGAAAGAGCACCAAGGGGTGACCGCTGAAGTCAGTCCACCCAGAAGCGATCAGTTCAGTTTCTGGTGCATAGTGCAGCTTTGACTTGCCCACAGGTATAAAATCGCAGTTCCCACATGCGATCGCCATCTGACGGTTCTAAACCTAAGATACAAGTCAGATTTCTGGCATCACCAGCAACACAAATGTCATTTTTGGTGAGATACTCCCAATAGGAACACGTCTAAAGGGACACAGGCCCAGCAACTTCCCTTATTAGTGCTCTGCAGCTGCACAGCCGATTGATAATTATGAAACCACTCCCATTAGACTCACTCAGCACAAAGGAACAAACAATGATTTCTTCAGAATAACAAAAGGAAGGAATCTGCAACAAAGTTTGTTAAAATCCTTGTGTACAGATCCTCTCCTCCTCCCCCCAAGAAATGAAGTTTACTGCTTGTGTGATTGGCTCACTGATTTTCCCAGAAGTCTGCACTAAGATACAAGTCAGATTTCTGGCATCCCCTGCAACAAAAATGTCATTTTTGGTGAGATACTCCCAATAGGAACACATCTAAAGGGATGCAGGCCCAGCAGCTTCCCTCATTAGTGCTCTGCAGCTGCCACAGCTGATTGATAATTATGAAACCACTCCCATTAGACCCACTCAGCACAGAGGAACAAACAATGATTTCTTCAGAATAACAAAAGGTAGGACTCTGCAGCAAAGTTTGTTAAAATCCTTGCAATGTACAGAGATCACCCAGAGGGGAATGTTTCTCAACAAAAGTGGAGTTATGCTTTAAGGCCCCTTTCACGCTTGTGCGACTTAAAATGTCGCATGATTTTACTGCCACGATTTTACCGCGATTTTGACTGGGCTTGAAGCAATGCCTATTTCTTTGGACCTCAAAACGCATTAAAATCGGGCCAAAGTAGTGCAGGGACTACTTTGAAGTTGGTGCGACTTCAAGTCGCACAGATATGAACGGTAACCATTGGAAATAATGGAGAACGACTTGTCATTATTATTATACAGGATTTATATAGCGCCAAAAGTTTGAGCAGCGCTTAACAAAATGACATTACAGTTACAATACAATTTGGAACAAGAGGAATCAGAAGGCCCTGCTCGTTAGAGCTTACAATCTAAAAATGTCATGCGATTTTGCAGTCCCAAATCGCAGGACAAGTCGCACAAGTGTGAAAGATGCCATAATATTGTTAACAGGGTGCCCCTTAAAGACAGCGCACGTGTTGGGTCGGCAGCCATGTTTAAACGTTTGACCTCTGCTTTCTCCGAAACCCGACCCGTCCCTGTTTAGGGCTCCGAAGCACGATGGTGATAGACAGCACCTTCACACACTCGATACCTTTTAATTGAGCAGAGCGCTCGTCAAATTACAGACTGCGTGAGCGGCTCGGGGCGCGCAGATGTTATCACACAAAGGGTCCCTTTCAGCCCCGACGAGTTTTTACGCGAAAAAATGCCTGTAAATTCTAACCCACGGGGGCGCGACGACTTGGAGGGAATCCATACCACCCGGCCCAACACGCGGCGCAGGAAAAACGTCTTTATGTTTTACCGTCGGCAATAATCTGGGAGCTGGAGGTCGAGGCAGGAATGAGAGTCAGTGTTTAAAAAAAAAAAAAAAAAATTTGGGACCAGTTAAAAAAAAAATAAAAAAAAAAATGAAAAAAAAAAAGTTGTTAAATCTGCAGGGGTTTTCTCATCTCCAGCGTCTGAAATATCGATCCCCCCCTCCTCGATAGGTTAGCTCTTTTCAAGGGTCCGCGGGCTCCACAGCGGGTTGCGTCTTTCTATCTGGCGAGTCACGGTGGTCTTGCTTTTTCGGGGGAGATTTATGATGAACGTCGCTCTTCATCTCAGCATGGGATGAGGGCTGTAAAGGTGGTCTACCACGTCGCGTTTACTCGGCCAAAATATCAAACGGAGGCCGCGGAGAGGTGGCAGTTGAAAGTTCACATTTTGCTACATATTTTCTCCATCTACGCCGCATGGAATATGTAATTTTTATGTGCGACGGCGTCAACTGTTCTCAGTCGGAAAACGACTCGAAATCGCTTTTTGTGTTTTTAC
Organism: Pelophylax lessonae; assembly: GCF_965119305.1. Lineage (NCBI taxonomy): Eukaryota > Metazoa > Chordata > Amphibia > Anura > Ranidae > Pelophylax > Pelophylax lessonae. The sequence continues at coordinate 212,085,949 of NC_138777.1, read as the reverse complement.
ATCTGTAAAAATGACGCACAACAAAGCGAAGTCGACCAAAGTCCTTTTAAGTATTACCGAAGATTGTATGACTTATTATGAAGTGTTTCTTTTTTTTTTTCCTGGCTCTGCGTTACATGGGTGTGGTTAAATATGAAACAAATTCAAGAGACTTCCAAAGATTGCAGGTCAAAGGCTAAAGATGGCAATTTTCCTTTTAACTTTGAGTTCCGGTTCACACATATGCGATGCGGGAACCCTGAAAATCCAAATTCCAACAAACTGCAGGTTCCCGCATCACATTGAAATTGCAGGCAGTTCACACTGCCATATTCGAATCGCTGGGGGTGTCAATACAAAGTTAATAATGCCTCCAGATCAGTTCGCATATCGCAGTGCGAACTGTCATTGTATTGCATAGGTGTGAACCACCATGTAATCCGATTCTGGTGCGGATCCAAAAAAGGGTCCTGTGAGAGTTGTGCCCGAATCCGATGCAAATTCAGCCATACAATCTTTATGGCTGAATTTGCATCGCACAGACATAGCATGTGATTTTCAGAGCAGGGCCCTCCGAATCACATGCGATGTCTGTCATCGCTATAGTGTGAACTGGGACTCAGGCTCGATTCACACCTATGCATGTTGCTTTTAAACGTTTCTGTAGTGATTTTTGCTGTGCTTTCCACGTTTTCCGCCCAGACGACGTCTTTTGATGACGAAACGCGTAGGAGACACCAGACGCAACGTCCACACGACCCCTTTCTGAGCCGGCCTATTGCCTTTATGCTGACTGGATACACGCGGCGATCGGACCTTCTGCTGCCACATTTATGTGCCTGCTTGTATCGTCCTTTTGTGAGCAGTTTTTTTAATAAATTTTGTATATGTGTTTACGGGATTACGCTATGGTCCTCTGTTTATTTTCCTCCATATACCTACTTGACCATCACGAAATGATTATGAGGAATTGACCTTTCCATGGCGCTGTCTTTTTCCCCTTGGAGCTATTGAGGTTCATGTGAAACATCCCTTTGCTTGGTGAGGCTTTCTCATTCATTTGAGTAGCCATGGCGCTTTGGCAAGCTGCTCCCTATACTTGTGCACTGTGGTGTCCCCATTCTACACACTTCCCTGGGTGTCACAAGAAGGATCGTTTTTTATGTTATTTCAGCTTGGATTTTTTTTGGACTTTCACCATTATTTTCATTGCTCTTTGAGACTTTATTCACTATATTTTCCTTTGGCATTTTTTCCATCCCCTGGATGATGATTTATTGCATTGTATTATTCACTCATGTTTATGATTAGCGCTACACTTTTTTATTATTACCACAATTTTGCCATGATTTTACCACAATTTGCGTTTTTTATGCTTTTTTAGGGGAGGGGGTAAAATGGCGTATTTTTGATGCGTTCCAGTGTGTATTTGATGCATTTATGGTGCGTTTTTGATGCAGTCCAGGGCATTCTTTCCACTCTTTTTCCTTAAAGCGACTTCACCCTGTGACGAAGTGGGAAATGACGAAACGCATCGGGTGTGACTATATGGCATCCGGAAACAGCCAAAAGCAACAGGCGAGCGTCTCCGAATGATCTGTCACACCAGCGTAGAGAGGGTGAGATCAATAAGGAGATGTCTCTGTGTCTGCTACCCCTTTTTGCCAATCCCTCCATTGGCTGCCACTCAACCAACGTATTAAATTCAAGTTACTAACCATAACTTACAAAGCCATCCATAACTTGGCGCCCAGCTACATCCCTAATCTGGTCTCAAAATACCAACCAACTCCTTCTCTTCGTTCCTCCCAGGACCTCCTGCTCTCTAGCTCCCTTGTAACCTCTTCCCATGCTCGCCTCCAGGACTTCTCCTGAACTTCTCCCATCCTCTGGAATGCTCTACCTCCCTCTGTCCGACTATCTCCTACTTTGTCTACTTTCAGACGATCCCTGAAAACACATCTCTTCAGAGAAACCTATCTGGCAACCACCTAACAACTATACTTTTATTTTCTCCATCAGCCCATCCCCGACAGTTATTACCTCTTGTATCTCTTGACCGTCCCTCTTAGATTGTAAGCTCTAACGAGCAGGGCCCTCTGATTCCTACTGTATTAAAGTGTATTGTATTTGTACTGTCTGTTCTCAAGATGTAAAGCGCTGTATAAATACTATATAATACTAATAATAATAAAATGTCCGAGAGGCCTGTATTTAATTTTTCTGGCGTTTTTATGACTTGAATTTTGTGAGTGCAAATATTGAAGTTTTAATAAAAGTGTTATATATGAAAACACTAGTGGAAGTTGTTCTTTTACATATGTCCGTCTCTGGTCCCTGGGACGAGAGGAGGAAGTGAGAGGCTTTCCAGTTGACTATCTGGGCAATCTTTGAAGTGTTTGTGCCTTATCCATGAGAGTGTAAAGGCATTGAGCTCTGGTGAGTGGCCAATCTATTGGGAGTTAATCCCACATTGGTGGCAAGGCATTGAGCTCTGGTGAGTGGCCAATCTATTGGGAGTTAATCCCACATTGGTGGTGGTGGTGGCGTCAGTTGTACAAGCAATGGGCTACCTTTATCTTGTATCTTAATTTATCTTGTATCTTGATTTATATATATATATAGATAGATAGATATAGATATATATATAGATATATATATCCTGTAAATATATATATATACAGACATATATATCCTGTAAATATATATATATATATATATAATTATTATTATTTTTTTTTTTTTTTAGTAGATCTTTCTTTTTAATGCAAATTTGGTGTAAGCTACTCAATGCTTAAAATTGAGAGCAGACAAAATTTTACAACTTTGATGTCTTTTTCAAAATCACTTCACTCATCTCTGGTGGTCATAGCCAGTGACACTCAGCCTGTCCCACCATCTACCAGCTATAAGCCCACCGAAGCACCTCCCCCACCAATCCAACCACTTACAGGGAAGATACCCACCACCGCCAGCCTGATTGCAGCTTTCAGCTGGAGTGGGGAGACTGGGTTGTGCAATGGATTGCTGTATTGGCTGCTGGAGGAATACACACACATATGCACTAAAGTGAGTTTTTGTATATTTCCTCGGAATTGTTCTTTAAGTTGAAACACGTTTCCTTATGCAACGCCAGTGCTGGTTGACTTTCGGGCCCCCCACTGCGGCAATGATATCGCTGGTTAAGTTTTATTTATTTGTAGTTCTGCATACCAATCCCCCAAGGATGACTGTAAACCAGAGTCATAAAAAAAAAATTCTTGTAATCCTTCTATTTATTACATTTATTGGCATCAGCAAACTGAAGCAAAATTGAGAAGTTGTAGGGTGGGTGGGGCTGGGAATTGCGTCGCTAGATAATAAAATGTAAATCACAAATATGTGTATACAATGCATTCTAATATCCACCTCCATTATATCTGCGTACATTGCGGGAACTTACTGGAAAAAAATACTTTAGTAATGCTGACTGGTAAAGAGCTGACCGTTCGGTCCAACCGCGCGTTCTGTCTTAACCTTGGCTGTTCCCCATTCAGATGAGCTCCAGAAAATTTCTTACGCTTTTTTACACTTGGCAGGAGCTGAACGCCATGTATAACAGCGATATTACTTTGGCTATAATACATGACAGCTGCCCAGTGACATCATTTCATATTTTTGATCCATGATGTCACTCAAGAGACCCCGCCCCTTTGTACTTAATGAGCTACCATTCGGGAACGTGTCTTTCGTGCGTCCATGGGAGCCATTTTTTTTTTCTTTCAGCAATCACGGGGCATTAAACTTGGTGACTGGTGTCAATCTACATTGCTGAACAATATGATTAAGCCCTGGGTTACACAGGTGCGGCTTTGAAATCACGCTACTCCAGCGCAATTTCAAAGCCGCACATCAGCGCTGCCGATTTCATTGCGGTTTGCGACTGCGTTCAGTAGAAGTCTATGTAAGTCGCAATGAAATCCTTAAAAAGTAGTGCAGAAACCTTTTTCATAATTGCTGCGATATGAGTTGCGGCGATATAAATGGTTCCATTGCCGGAAATTGGGAAATAAAAAATAAAAATCAGAAGGCAAAAAAAAAAAATGGGCAGACTCGATGGACTACTCGTTTTTTTTTTTTTTTTTTTGCCGTCACTTTTCTATGTTTTAACAGGGTGTGACTTGTCATCCGGTTTGGAACAGTGAAATCACATGACAAGTTGCACCGGTGTTAAGTGGGGCTAACAATAGATGTACATCATGGGACATTTTATTTTTAAAGGATTTCACTAATTTACATGGGGGGGGGGGGGCAGTATGTGGGATCACACCTATTGGTAAAGGGGGCTTCAAGATTCCGTTAAGCCCCCTGCCCACAGACCCCCAACAACCACCGGGCCAGGGTTGTAGGGAAGAGGCCCTTGCACTCATCAACCTGGAGACAAGATGCTTTGCCGGGGGAAGGGGTGTCCCCTGACAAGATATCCCCCCATGTTTAGGGCAGATGTGGTTTAGTAATGGGGGGGGGGGGCGCACACTCGTTCCTCTACCCTGGCCTGCATGCTCAGTTCAGGGTCTATCATAAATTGAAACTTAAAAAAAGTCTTATTTGGTTTGGCAGTAACCCCCCACCTCAGATTACCGCTAGCCGTCAAATCGTAAAGTGTTTGGAACGCAAAGCGCCATGGAACTCATGTTGGAACGCATACCGCATGCGCAGTAAGTATTTTTGGTTTGAACGGCACTTCCGTTACACAATCTTACGGTTAGCAATAATCTAATAGAACGCAGATTTTACCCTGATCAGCATTATTTGCCAAAACCTACTCGAACCGAACCCAAGTATGCTCGGCTCATCACCAATGCTGAGTTCCTGTCCAGGGTTGGAGTGCACAGCAATAATATTATACGTGTCACTGGGACAGGAAACACTGGGTATTTTCCCAAATGGGGATTAGGAGCTCCCAATAAAAACAGGCAAGTAAATTCCGTCCCATTATTATTATTAATCTTATTGTTAAGTCCTAAAGAATGGGGGGGGGGGGCTCCCTGAAACCCAGTGGCTGTATTTGATGTGTATATATATATATATATATATATATATATATATATACACAGGCGGTCCCAGGGTTACGAACATCCAACTTACTCTTACGACTCCTACTTTGAGCGAGACAACAGGGAGTGAGGAGAAATCTCCCCTAGGAAGGGAAATTCACTACTGGAAGAGTTCTCATGGGAAAAAGGTGTCTCCAATCCTTGATTCCGCAACAATCCAATATTTTCAAAATCCAGTTGTCAAAGGGGCAGAAAGTGGGGTGAAATCTTCTGAACAGGGGTGCAGACAGCAAAACAAATGGAACAGGGGTGTTACCCCTTCCATATGCTATCCAAAAAACGTAAAAATGATTCTTTTGGCTGGGGCTACACCTAAAAAATGTACCTGTTCCGACTTACAAACAAATTCGACTTAAGAAAAAACCTACAGTCCCTATCTTGTTTGTAACTTGGGGACCATCTATATATATATATATATATATATATGTATATATATATATATATATATATATATATATATATATACAGTATATACTGCTCAAAAAAAATGAAAGGAACACTTTGAAAACTCATCAGATCTCAATGGGGGAAAATCTCATGCTGAATATCTATTGTATACTGGTATGGACTGGGTAATGTGTTAGAATCTATACTGGTATGGACTGGGTAATGTGTTAGGATCTATTCTGGTATGGACTGGGTAATGTGTTAGGATCTATACTGGTATGGACTGGGTAGTGTGTTAGGATCTATACTGGTATGGACTGGGTAATGTGTTAGAATCTATACTAGTATGTACTGGGTAATGTGTTAGGATCTATACTGGTATGGACTGGGTAATGTGTTAGCATCTATACTGGTATGGACTGGGTAATGTGTTAGGATCTATACTGGTATGGACTGGGTAATGTGTTAGGATCTATACTGATATGGACTGGGTAATGTGTTAGGATCTATACTGGTATGGACTGGGTAATGTGTTAGGATCTATACTGGTATGGACTGGGTAATGTGTTAGGATCTATACTGGTATGGACTAGGTAATGTGTTAGGATCTATACTGGTATGGACTGGATAATGTGTTAGGATCTATACTGGTATGGACTAGGTAATGTGTAAGGATCTATACCCCTAGACACCCCGAAAATCAAAATGAAAAAATAATGCAGCAGATTAGTCCATTTTTCTGAAATTTCATTGCAGCAACTCAAAATGGTACTCAGTAGTTTGTATGGCCCCCACGTGGTTGTATGCATGTCTGACAACATCGGAGCATGAGACGACAGATGGTGTCCTGGGGTATTTCCTCCCAGATCTGGACCAGGACATCACTGAGCTCCTGAACAGATCTGGAGGCAGTGGCGGCCTGTGCATAGGGGGCGCCAGGGCGCCGCCCCCCCCCCCTAAAAGAAAGAAAAAAAAAAGAAAAGGAAAAAAAAAAATTACAAAAAGAGCAATAAAGTTAAAAAAAAAATTGCGTTCGCCGGCCTATGTGGTGGCTATGGGGGGGTGGGGCTTACGACCCAGAAGAAGCGCTGATTGGCTGCCTTCTGGGGGCGTAACCTGGGCGCAGGTCATGGCGCTAGGACACCCCCCCCCTTTCGAGATATCCTGGCTGTGATTGGTCCAGTCTCCAGCCTGGACCAATCATCATCCAGGACATCCGATGCTGACGTCGCGTGCATCAGTCACGCAACGTCACCGGTAACGACTGCAGTGGACGGTGGACGGACGGGAGTGACGGCGGCACCGGCGGCACTGCAGAGCGGAGAGGAGAGTGAGACCGTCACCGGAATTGGTCCTGGATCCAGTCACCAGGCCGCGCAGGGTCATCATCTCACACAGTGGAAGGAAGTAGGCACGAGTACCAGTCAGTCGGTGCCGGGGTCACCACCGGTAAGTGAGTCCTCCTCAGTCCTCTCCTGTCAGTCCTCTCCTCCAGTCTTCTCCTCAGTCCTCCGGCATGACCGTAAAAAAATGCTGGGCAGTGGGCAGCACTGTGGGCACTGGGCACTGCAGCCATTGCCATGCCAAATTAGATTGCCATGCCTAAGCCTTGCCAATTTGCCATCACCAATGCCATCCATGCCTGTACCTACCTGTTCTGCCATGGGCTGGGTCCTTCCATCCATCATGGATGGTTGGATGGACCCAGGCCAGGCCAGAACAGGTAGGTACAGGCAGGTCACGGTGCATTGGGGGACATGTACACTGTCAATGCATTGAAGGGGGCATGCACGCTAAACTCTGCATTGGGGACATGTACACTGTCAATGCATTGAAGGGGGCACGCACGCTAAACTCTGCATTGGGGACATGTACACTGATCAGTGCATTGAAGGGGACACGCACGCTAAACTCTGCATTGGGGACATGTACACTGTTCAATGCATTGAAGGGGGCACGCACGCTGGTCACTGCATTGGGGACATGTACGCTGGTCACTGCATTGGGGGCATGTACGCTGATCACTGCATTGGGGGCATGGTATGCTGGTCACTGCATTGGGAGCATGGTATGCTGGTCACTGCATTGGGGGCATGTACGCTGGTCACTGCATTGGGGGCATGTACGCTGGTCACTGCATTGGGGGCATGTACGCTGGTCACTGCATTGAAAGGGGCATGTATACTGGTCACTACATTGAAAGGGGTCATGTATGCTGGTCACTACATTGAAAAGGGGCATTTATACTGGTCACTACATTGAAAGGGGCATGTATACTGGTCACTACATTGAAAGGGACATTTATACTGGTCACTACATTGAAAGGGGGCATTTATACTGGTCACTACATTGAATGGGGCATGTATACTGGTCACTACATTGAAAGGGGGCATGTACGCTGGTCACTGCATTGAAAGGGGGCATGTACGCTGGTCACTGCATTGAAAGGGGGCCTGTACTGTGGGGTTTGTGCTAGGGGGCCTGTACTGTGGGGTTTGTGCTAGGGGGCCTGCACTGTTGGATTAGTGCTAGGGGGCCTGTACTGTTGGGTTTGTGCTAGGGGGCCTGTACTGTTGGGTTTGTGCTAGGGGGCCTGTACTGTGGGGTTTGTGCTAGGGGGCCTGTACTGTTGGATTAGTGCTAGGGGGCCCGTACTGTTGGGTTTGTGCTAGGGGGCCTGCACTGTTGGATTAGTGCTAGGGGGCCCGTACTGTTGGGTTTGTGCTAGGGGGCCTGTACTGTTGGGTTTGTGCTAGGGGGCCTGTACTGTGGGGTTTGTGCTAGGGGGCCTGTACTGTGGGGTTTGTGCTAGGGGGTTTGTGCAGGGTTTGTGCTTGAGGGGTTTGTGCAGGGGGGGGTCTGTACTGTGGGGTTTGTGCCACTCTCAGTCAGTGTATCCCATAATAGGGTGTCTCTCACAGTATATCCCATAATAGGGCCCCTGCTCCCTGTTATAGGATATACTAGTACTGAGAGACCCCTTAATATGTGATATATTGGGAGAATTTGTTCACGCAAGCAAAAGAGTCTATAAGGGGTGGGGCTTCTGAGAAATGGGAGGGGTCAAAATAGAAGGGCGGGGTCTTGCACCCCCCCAACTTAAAACTTCACCAGCCGCCACTGTCTGGAGGTGGAACCTGGCGGCGTCAGATGAACCAAACATAATGTCCCAGAGGTGTTCTATTGGATTTATGTCAGGCGAATGTGGGGGCCATTCAATGGTATCAATTCCCTCATCCTCCAGGAACTGGCTGCATACTCTCGCCACATGAGGCCGGGCATTGTTGTGCACCAGGAGGAACCCAGGATCCACTGCACCAGTGTAGGGTCTGACAATGGGTCCAAGGATTTCATCTCTGTATCTAATGGCAGTCAGGGTACCATTGTCCAGCCTGTAGAAGTCTGTGCGCCCCTCCATGGATATGCCTCCCCAGACCACCACTGACCCACCACCAAACCAGTCATGCTGAACAATGTTACAGGCAGCATAACATTCTCCACGGCTTCTCCAGACCCTTTCACGTCTGTCACATGTGCTCAGGGGGAACCCCGCCTCCCAGCATCAGAAACCCTTTAGTGGGCCAGGAGGCAAGATTTATGATCATGTGACCGCCGTAATTGGCTGTCACAGCGGTCACATGATCATAAACACAGCTCCGCCTCCCAGGATCAGAAACCCTTTAAAAGTCAGAAGGCGGGATTTATGATCATGTAATTGCCCTGATTGGCTGTCACAGTGGTCACATGATCAGAAAGTCCCTGATCACAGTCGGGAGCTTTCCATTCGGTGCCAGGAGCACACAGGGCGCGTGCTCTCGGCGCCTGTTTGTTTATATTTAGGTATGCAAATTTACGGCCTCTTGCTGTCAAGGCCCACCCGTTGACGGGCCGTATATTTGCGTACTCTCGGCGTCAAGCGGTTAAACTGATACATTACCTAGTATGAAATGTTATAGCTAATAATAGGTCCACTTTTATCACTTGCCGACCGCCCCCACGCAGATTTACTGCAGCAGGGCGTCTCGGCTACGCAAAATCACGTACATGTACGTGATTATGTGCACACTGTCGTGATTAGACACAGCGGGAGGCAGACTGGGGGAGGAGCGGGTCCCAATCACCACCGGCCTCCCGTGATCTTCAGCAATACTGACAGGAGAGCCGTCTAGAATGTAAACAATGCAAGACGGCTCTCCTGTCAGAGAGGCAGGGAAAGATCGTATGATTCAGCTAAGCTAAGCTGAATCACAGATCTCTCTCTGCCGCTGTTCAATCCATCCCCCACAGTTAGAAAGCACAAATAGGGAACACATTTAACCCCTTGATCACCCCCATTTTTAACCCCTTCCCTGCCAGTGTCATTTATACAGTAACAGTGCATATTATTTAGCACTGATCACTGTAGTAATGTCACTGGTCCCCAAAAAGTGTCAAAAATGTCAGTTAGGGGTCTGATTTGTCCTCCGCAATGTCGCAGTACTGATAAAAATCGCTGATCGCCGCCATTACTAATAAAAAAAAAATAAAAAGTCCATAAATCTATCCCGTAGTATGTAAACGCTATAACTTTTGCACAAAACCATTTATTATACGCTTTTTGGGATTTTTTTTTTACCAAAAATAAGTAGCAGAATACAAATTGGCCATAACTTATATAAAAAATTGATTTTTAAAATTTTTATTGGGAATGTTTTAGAGCAGGAAGAAAAAATATTGGTGTTTTTTTTTAAATTGTCGCTCTTTTTTTGTTTATAGCGCAAAAACTAAAAACAGCAGAGGTGATCAAATACCACCAAAAGAAAGTTCTATTTGTGAAAAAAAAAGGACATCAATTGTATTTGTGCACAGCGTCGCACGACTGCGCAATTGTCAGTTAAAGCAACGCAGTGCCGAATCACAAAAAAATGGCCTGGTCTTTAAGGGGGTAAAACCTTCCGGGGCTGAAGTGGTTAATATCCGCGCTCTATGGAATGGGAAGGCGCTATAGAAATAAAAACGAATACTTATTTTCGTGATCTTTTTTATTTTTTTATATTTTTTTATCCATGCGGAGGTTGAGTTTTTGGCTCGCTGGTCCTTTTTATAATCGCGGTGTCTCGGGGAACATTGGCAGCGATGTATCTGTTACTTTTTATAATTTTTGTTCCACATTAAGATAAAATTCGTCCGTCTCCTCCCGGCGGAGCCGAAGCTTTGGGGTTCCGGTCTCTGGACGTGGCAGAAGACCGCGCGCTGTCCGGGGTAATGCCTAATACCGAGCCTAATTCGATTCATTCCCTTGGATTTCTTCATGTCAGGAAATAACTGGAAGGTTCTACTTGGTTAAGAAAATTCTTGGACGGGTTCTTTATTTTTTCTTTTCGTTCCGTTACATGCAACTAAATCTGCTGACCCGGCGCGGCTATATTTAGAGCGGAGAAAGAAACAAGTTTGTGCTTGTTCAACTTTTTTTTTTTTTTTTTTACACCCGTAATGAGCGATTTCTGCAACAAGAAGGTCCTTCCTCTGGATCAACGGGGCTCCTCAGGGCAGTTTTATTTTATTAAAGGGGGACTCTGGCCACCCCTTCAGTCTTGCACAGTTGTAGCGGCTCCTCTCCTGGACTAAAGCGGCTTACTCTGATTTCACTGCACACTGTGAGCTTCTAACAGTGTGCATTAGAAGCTGCAGCAAGCCAAAGAGACCACCACATTTCCTGGCCAGATGACATCATCTAGCCCATGGGTGCTCCTTCATCTGTGACCCTCCAGCTGTTGGGGAACTACAAATCCCATGATGCATTGCAAGCTGCTGAAAGTTTCAAGCATGACACCCAAAGGTAGAGGCATGATGGGAGTTGTAGTTCTGCAAAAGCTGGAGGGCCACAGGTTGAGCACCCATCATCTAGCTCAGGGATCCTCAAACTATAGCTCTCCAGCTGTTGCGAAACTACACGTCCCATGGGGCATTGTACAACTCTGATGTTCACAAACAGGACTAGGCATGATGGGAATTGTAGTTCCTGATCAACTGGAGGGCCATAGTTTGATCTAGCACTTTCCTCCCCGGCCTGACTGTCCTGGGCCCGCCCCTTTCATATCTTGGATTTTAGTCCTTTCAATCATGGAGGCTGAGCATCACATGTGGGCGTTACCTATGTAAATAAAGCCTAACTAGGAACTCCTCCAGACTGCCATCTGAGGCATTTTGATATTTGCATAACTCCTCCCACTGATTGTGTCAGGACTGAGGGCTCTTGGGAAGAGTACTGAGGCAGGGGACTGTGATGTATTCAGCAAGATATGTACAGCACCCTGCTGGCCCCTCCCATCAGCCATGATCTGCCTGCAATGCACAGGGAAGCACAGAGACCCAGTGAGTCCAAAATATGATATATATTGAAAAAGTAAAAAATCCCTCCCAAGTCCACTGCTTACATAGGACTCTTAAGAGGAGGAATAACTCCTCCCATGGCGCCCAGGGCAAGTTCCCCTCCCGCCCACCCCTTGTACCGGCTCCCACCAGCCACGATCTGCTTGCATTGCATAGAGAAGCACAGGCACCGAGTGATGACATCACTGGGTCTAAAATAAGATATATAATGAAAAGGGAAAGAAGCCCTCCAAAGGGCCAGTCCACTGCTTGCATTGGGACTCTTGAGAGAACCAATGACTCCTCCCACCAGCCTTGATTTGCTTGCATTGCATAGAGAAGTACAGAGACCCAATGATGACATCACTGATCCTAATGTAAGGTGTGTAATGAGAACAGAAAGGTGTAAACTTGTTGAGGAGAGGAGCAGAATGGAGCTGGAGATGTAAAATCCAGATTGTGAGAGGAAGATTTTTCCAAACGCACGGTTTATTTCCCGCCAGCAGCGGGTCACAGCGGATCGCAGCAGGTCACAGCCGGTCACATCAGGTCACAGCCAGTCACAGCGGGTCGCAGTGGGTCACAGCCGGTCACAGCAGGTCGCAGCGGATCGCAGCAGGTCTCAGCGGGTCACAGCGGGTCACAGTGGGTCACAGTGGATCACAGTAGGTCACAGTGGGTCACAGTGGGTCGCAGCGGGTCACAGCGGGTCACAGTAAGTCACAGCGGGTCGTAGCGGGTCACAGTGGGTCGCAGCGGGTCACAGTGGATCACAGCAGGTCGCAGCAGGTCGCAGCGGGTCACAGCGGGTCACAGTGGGTCACAGTGGGTCACAGCGGGTCACAGTAAGTCACAGCGGGTCACAGCGGGTCGTAGCAGGTCACAGCGGGTCACAGTGGGTCACAGCGGGTCACAGTAAGTCACAGCGGGTCACAGCGGGTCGTAGCGGGTCACAGCGAGTCACAGTGGGTCACAGTGGGTCACAGCGGGTCACAGCAGGTCACAGTGGGTCACAGCGGGTCACAGCAGGTCACAGCGGGTCACAGCGGGTCACAGCGGGTCACAGTGGGTCACAGCGGGTCACAGCAGGTCACAGTGGGTCACAGCGGGTCACAGCAGGTCACACTGGGTCACAGCGGGTCTCAGCGGGTCACAGCAGGTCACAGCGGGTCACAGCGGGTCACAGTGGGTCACAGCGGGTCACAGCAGGTCACAGTGGGTCACAGCAGGTCACAGTTGGTCACAGCGGGTCACAGTGGGTCACAGCGGGTCTCAGCGGGTCACAGCAGGTCACAGCGGCTCACAGCGGGTCACAGTGGGTCACAGCGGGTCGCAGCGGGTCACAGCGGGTCACAGCGGGTCACAGCGGGTCTCAGCAGGTCACAGCGGGTAGCTTCTTCTAAGCCAAAGATATTTATAAGAAATAATCTGTCTGATTTCTCACCGATGAAGCCTGGGGCACCGCGAACGCCAGATACGGCCGCCCCTGCCAAGACCTTCCGCGGGTCTGAGAAACACTTGGCAGAGGAACGCTGGACACAAATAAAGAAACCATCTTTATTATTACAAACCTTCCCTGACCCTCCCCGGGGACCACCACAAACAGTGCACCACTTCGGGGACATCGCTGGCGCTGTTTAAAGATGGCGAAGGAATTCAGAAAATGCAAGTTAAAATTAATTTAACCAGACGGACGGATCCCCGACATCGCTGCCTGCTTTGCCAGAAGAGTCGCCAATGATAAATCAATGTAAAACCTATTTTTATAAGATACAGGAACAGCCAATGTTCCATCCCTTCCATGTGTGTGACACAGCGCATTTTCCTTTCTCTCCAGAAGGACGGCGCCATCTTTGTTCAGGCAAGGGTCACAGTCTACTTCCTTGACTGAGAAGCCAGGTCAGAGATGACACAATCATGTAACATCTGACACAGATCAGCCCCTGCTGCAGTCTGATCAGTGGGGGAGGGGGAGACTAAGTAAATGCTTGCTCCTGCCTGCAGCAGACTGATGACTTCATCTCAGCCTAGGCAAAGTCACTGGACTGGAGCTCAAGAATGGCTTTTTATTCATAAAATGTGGAGTAATGATACTGATTCTGTATATTTTAACCACTTAAGCCCCAGCCCTATTTCGGACACTTTTTGTTCACAAGTTAAAACCAGTATTTTTTCCTAGAAAACTACTTAGAACCCCCAAACATTATATATATTTTTATTTTTAAAATGTCGGTCATTGCAATATTTTTTGTCACGCGGTATTGCGCAGCGGTCTTTAAAACACCATTTTTTTGGAAAAAAATTGAAAAATCACATTTCACTGCATTTAAAAAATACTAAACAGTAAAGTTAGCCCATTTTTTCGTATATTGTGAAAGATGATGTCACGCCGAGTAAATAGATACCCAACATGTTACGGTTTAAAATTGCGCCCCCAAGTGGGATGGCGACAAACTACGGTCAATAGAGATCTCAATCGGCGACGCTTTAAATTTATTTGACGGTTACCAGTTTAGAGTTAGAGTGTAGCTCTTTTTTTTTTAATTATTGCCCACGCTCTGGCGATCGCGGCGATACCTCACATGTGTGGTTTGAACAGCGATTTCATTTGCGGCTCGAATTCCATATATGCTTTTTTTTGTGCGCGAGCTAACGGTGACAGGGGCGACTACATTTTTTTTTTTTCCTTATTTTTTTTATTTTTTTTTTTAACTTTATTACAGGTTTTTTAAAAAAAAATAAATCTGATCGCTTTAATTGCTGTCACAAGCAATGTAAACATCCCTTGTGACAGCAATATGCAGTGACAGGTACTCTTTATGGAGGGATCGAGGGTCTAAAAGACCCTAGACCCCTCCATTACACTTCCATGTATGCAAAACGCCGAAAACAGCATTTTTGCATACAGCCGTTTTTTAAATTTGCCGCTTTTTGCAGCACAGTAACCCGGAAGTGACGTCATGGACGCCACCTCCGGGTTACGTCATCGGAGACCCGATCGATGCAGTTTCCGGCATTCATCGGGACTCCATCCAGCCGGCGGACGTGCCGGCTGGGTGCTCGGGGCTCCCGGTGGGACGGGAGCCCCGAGCAAAGTCACGGAAGGCGGCGGGAGGGGGGGGGACGTCCCCTCCCGCTCACCCGGGTAACGATCGAGCGGCTCCCGGGCCGCATCGGGCATTACGGACGGAAAGCCGACCGTTGACACTAAACCACGGTACCGGGATGGTGTCTCTAGCTAGAGGCATCATCCCGGTATAAACCCGCAAAGTTTGCCGATGTAGATCTACGTCACTTTGCGGTAAGTGGTTAACAGGTCACACATACATACACATATATATATATATATACAGGGCTTTTTTTTCAGCGGGAACGCAGGGAAACGCAGTTCCAGCACCTCTAGCACTGAATGTATGACATGCCAAGGGGTGCTGGAGGGTCTACTGATGCTGGATCTATTGATGCTGGAGGGGATCGATTTTTGGATGGCAATCTATTGTTGCTGGTGGAGGATCTTTTGATACTGTGTGTTAATTGTTGCTGGAAGGGATCTGCTGTTTGGGGAGGGGGTCTCCCCAGTACTGTTTCTGGCTGCCAGAGAGTCTATTGATGCTGGCTGCTGGGGGTCTAGGGCTGCTGGGGGTCTATGGCTGCTGGGGGGGGTATATTGCTGTTGACTGTGGGAGATCATTTTCTTTGTCTTTCTTTCTTTCTTCTTTGGTGATCAATTTTATTGCTTTTCTCGTTATCATAACCAAATTCCATACATTCCACTACAAAATTATACTTGGCTCTATATTCTCTAAAAGGGACTGTACTGGAAGCTGAATAGGGGGTGGATCCAAGTGTCGGTGCTCAGAGGTGGAACCAAGGGTTAGTGCTTGGAGGTGGGTAGGGGGCGGAGACACAAAGTAACTTAGAAAGGGGAGTTCCTGCACCTTTTCTCTGAGAAAAAAATCCCTATATATATATATATATATTCACTGGCCACTTTATTAGGTACACCTGTTCAATTGCTTGGTTACACAAATTGCTAATTAGCCAATCACATGGCAGCAACTCCATGCATTTAGGCATCTAGACGTGGTGAAGACTACTTGCTGAAGTTCAAACTGAGTGTCAGAATGGGGAAGAAAGGGGATTTAAGTGACTTTGAATGTGACATGGTTGTTGGTGCCAGATGGGCTGGTCTGATTATTTCAAAAACTGCTGATCTACTGGGATTTTCACACACAACCATCTCTCGGGTTTACAGAGAATGGTCTGAAAAAGAGAAAATATCCAGTGAGCGGCAGTTGTGAGTAAAATGCCCTGCTGATGTCAGAAGTCTGAGGAGAATGGGCAGACTGGTTCCAGATGATAGAAAGGTAACAGTAACTCAAATAACCACTCATTACATCTAAGGCATGCAGAATACCATCTCTGAATGCACAACACATCCAACCTTGAAGCAGATGGGCTACAGCAGCAGAAGAAGACCACAGTGGGTGTCACTCCTGTCAGCTAAGAACAGGAAACTGAGGCTACAATTGGCACAGGCTCACCAAAACTGGACAATAGAAGATTGGAAAAAAGTTGTCTGGTCTGATGAGTCTCAATTTCACCTGCGACATTCAGATGGTTGGGTCAGAATTTGTCGTGAATAACATGAAAGCCTGGATCCATCCTGCCTTGTATCAATGGTTCAGGCTGGTGGTGGTGTAATGGTGTGAGGGATATTTTCTTGGCACACTTTGGGCCCCTTAGTACCAATTGAACATTGTTTAAAT
Organism: Pelophylax lessonae; assembly: GCF_965119305.1. NCBI lineage: Eukaryota > Metazoa > Chordata > Amphibia > Anura > Ranidae > Pelophylax > Pelophylax lessonae. Next base: position 212,069,367 of record NC_138777.1, on the reverse strand, counting down.
GCCACGTCCTACCTGAGTATTATTGCTGACCATATCCATCCCTTTATGACTGCAGTGTCCCCATCTTCTGATGGCTCCTTCCAGCAGGATAATGCACCATGTCACAAAGCTCCAATCATCTCACCACTGCTTTCTTCACCATGACAATGAGGTCACTGTACTCCAATGGCCTCCACACTCACCACATCTCATCCAATAGAGCACCTTTGGGATGTGGTGGAACGGGAGATTCCCATCATGGATGTGTAGCTGACAAATCTGCAGCAAATGCGTGATGTTATCATGTCACTATCGAGCAAAATCTCTGAGGAATGTTTCCAACACCTTGCTGAATCTATGCCATGAAGAATGAAGGCAGTTCTGAAGGCAAAGGGGGTCCAACCCGGTACTGGCAAGGTGTACCTAATAAAGTGGCCGGTGAGTGTATATATACGTATATACACAAAAAATACACTATATTACCAAAAGTATTGGGACGCCTGCCTTTACACACACATGAACTTTAATGGCATCCCATTCTTAGTCCGTAGGGTTCAATATTCAATTGTCCCACCCTTTGCAGCTATAACAGTTTCAACTCTTCTAGGAAGGCTGTCCACAAGGTTTAGGAGTGTTTCTATGGGAATGTTTGACCATTTTTCCAGAAGCGCATTTGTGCTTCTGGAAAATTTTTGGAAAGAATCGCAGGTTCCCTGAAAATACAATATTTTAGTAAATATCATCCACAATCTGTAAAGAAAAGCATGAAACCTCCAAGAATACACGCTATTGGCAATACTGAAAATCACTAAAGTGTATCTAAAGCCATTCTGTGGATGGATGGATGGATGGATGGGGTTAGATCCCCTGTCAGGTTTTTTATTGCCGTCAGTACAAACATGGCAGCCACCCCATTAGGCCATTGCAGCAAGGAGCACATGGAAGGGCGACGCATGTCAAAAAACAACAAAGAAAAATTCCCAGCTCACTTACCAGCCAGCCTGCAACATACCAAATTGTCCTGTCTAACAGCTCAAGGTAAAGCCAGGGTTTTCGTTTGCACACATTTCCAAATACACGCGTAAGCTGCCGAGGCTGCGTCACAGCACCCCAGAATACTGCAATCCGAACTGAATGAATTCTGAGAGCCTCCAAAGTTAGAGCACATTTATAATAATGAATAGATTTGGGCAGGTATGCCTGGAGGGAGCCCTCCCCTCCTTAAAGCGGAGTTCCACCCAAAAGTGGAACTTTCGCTCATCTGCTTCCCCCCCCCCCCTCCGGTGCCACATTTGGCACCTTTCAGGGGGGAGGGGGGTGCGGGTACCTGTTTTTGAAAAGTACCCTTCCCCACTTCCGGGAGACAGCGCCGCGGCACCGTCCCTCGGAAGTTCCGTCCCCTTTTGCCTTCCTCCGCCGCCCAGCCAATGAGAATGGGCAGCGCGTTTTGCACATGCGCAGTAGGGAACCGGCTGTGAAGCCGAAAGGCTTCATTGCCGGTATCCCTTAGAGCAGGGATCCTCAAACTACGGTCCTCCAGCTGTTGCGGAACTACACATCCCATGAGGCATTGTAAAACTCTGACATTCACAGACCTGACTAGGCATGATGGGAATTGTAGTTCCTGAACAACTGGAGGGCCATAGTTTGAAGACCCCTGCCTTAGAGTGATGGGCGGTGGCAGCCAGGGCTGAGACAAGGGGTACGCTTGAGGGGCGGCTGCCCTGGGCACTGCAGTATCATGTGAGGTGGGGGGGGGGGCCGGGAGGAGATGGGGGATGAACTTGTATTAAAAGGGGTTATTTTTTTTTGGGGGGGGGGGGTGTCAGGCAGGAAGAATTGTTCTAGGTGGGAAAATTTTGAGGGTGCAGTAGGAGTGGTTATTTAGGGGGATTTGTGTTGGGAGGGAGAACGGTGAAGAAGATTTGTGCAAGGAAGGGGGATTTGGGGAGTTTGTGCTAGAAGAGGGGATGTGGTATAGGGGGGAGGGGAAAAGTGCTAGAAGGGTACATTTTTTTTTGCGGGGGGTGGGATTTGTGCTAGTGGGGATGATTGGAGGGGTGGTATTTGTGCTAGTGGTGATGATTGGGGGGGGTGGTATTTGTGCTAGTGGGGATGATTGGGGAGGTGGTATTTGTGCTAGTGGGGATGATTGGGGGGGTGGTATTTTTGCTAGTGGGGATGATTGGGGGGGTGGTATTTGTGCTAGTGGGGATGATTGGGGGGGGTGGTATTTGTGCTAGTGGTGATGATTGGGGGGGTGGTATTTGTGCTAGTGGGGATGATTGGGGAGGTGGTATTTGTGCTAGTGGGGATGATTGGGGGGGGGTGGTATTTTTGCTAGTGGGGATGATTGGGGGGGTGGTATTTGTGCTAGTGGGGATGATTGGGGGGGTGGTATTTGTGCTAGTGGGGATGATTGGGGGGGTGGTATTTGTGCTAGTGGGGATGATTGGGGGGTGGTATTTGTGCTAGTGGGGATGATTGGGGGGGGGTGGTATTTGTGCTTGTGGGGATGATTGGGGGGGGGTGTGGTATTTGTGCTAGTGGTGATGATTGGGGGGGGGGGGGTATTTGTGCTAGGTGGGGAGATGGGGTGGAATTGGTGCTGTGAGATAGGATGTGTACTTGGAGGGGAAATTTGAGGGAAGAGGATTTGTGTTAGGAGGGGTGGGGGCATTTATGTTGGGGGAGCTTTGGTTGCTGGGGGGGGGCAAAGATCTGTGCTGGGAGGGGGAGGATCTCAGCAGAGGGGTAGATTTGTACCGGGAGAAGGGGGAATTAATGCTTTGGGGGGTAAGCATGCAGATTAGTGCTCAATTTTCTGGGGGGGGGGGGGGGGGGTTTGCTGACACATAGCATAATGCTGACACATCATGGGAGGGGTGCAGTTTTGGCATGTCCACCCTGGGCTCTAGATGACCTTGTCCTAGCACTGGCGGCAGCACCTGGCAGCCGATCCGAAAATTGGCTGGGGTGCTGACATCGCGGGCTCCCTGGACAGGTAACTGTCTATATATTTAAAGTCAGCAGGTACAGCATTTGTAGCTGCTGACTTGAAATTTTTTTTTTCCATAGCTGGAACATCGCTTTAACCCGTTGCCGACCACCCGCCAGGGTGGCTCTCCTGCGCAAACCGACGTAGACCTACATCGGTCGCGCGCCTGCAGCTAGGTGGCAACGGGGAAGCCGATTTACAATATAAAAAGGGGACAATGCAATTACAATACAGTTCAATACAGAATGAATAGGAAGGCTTTAAAGTGTAAGCTCCTCTGGTGCAGAGACTGATGTAACTGGCTCAGTGTTCTCCGTACAGCGCTGTAGTATATGTCATAGATATAAAATACATAATAATAATAATAGTGTGTGACTGTGGGGTGGTAATTATTATTTGATTTCTTTTTTTGTCTCGGAATACAGCGCCGATCGGCGGACTCTGCAGACAATCGTCTGAATCTCCCAGCTGTGTTTTGGTCGGGAATGGAAAAAATGGGCAGTTATATAAACTGACCTTTAGTTTTTTTTTATATTATTTAAACATAAGATGAACAAATACAATTTGTGTCACTACCCTCATCTCCATCTCATTCATCTCAGTCTATCTCCCTCTTAAATCGAGGTAATGTTGAAAACATCAGCGCTCATAGCTATAAAATCTATATTTATTATGTCGCTGTATAAAAAGATTTTGATGTAAGCAATGTACTCGCGCTATGATCTGCTTTTACAGTCCTACCAATGAAAACCATGTGGAGCAAAGAAAAATACAAATGATTTATATTACATAATATATATAATTATTATTATTATTATACAGGATTTATATAGCGCCAACAGTTTGCGCAGCGCTTTACAATGTGAAGGAAGACACTACAGTTACAATACAGTTCAAAATATAATTTGTAGCTGTGTTTTCTGCTCAGACTGTGAAATAAGGATTTAAACAGAATGCAAAGAAAGTCAAAGAGTAATAGATAGAAATGTGTTTGCGTCATTTTTATTGTTGTGGACTTATCTGATTTATTGTGTTTCACTATATAGAAATTAATTGAATGATACATTGAATATACTTCTTTGTATCGCTTTTATTTTTAAGACATACAACATATTTGTCAGCATTTAGATATATACTATCATAAATATATCAGATTTTCCGCATCATAATGGAACACAAATATTTATATTATAAATGTAATTATTTATGCTGTGGAATGATAACATGAGTTAAAATGCCATATATCTATGTCTAAGTAAAATGCAATATGGAGAGAAAAATGATTGGAGAGGGGTAGAAAGTTTGGAAATAGTCTTAATCGCTGGCAGAAGAGCTAACAAGCTAGAACATCAGGAGCCTCTACCAACAACAGCCATACAATTGTACTATGAACTACAGTCACCTACCCACCACAGTGCAGTACAGAGAGCACTGATCCCCAGTCACCTAAGTCTCTGCACCAGAGGAGCTTACATTCTAATGTCTCCCCATAGTAACACACTATTATTATTATTATTATTATTATTATAATACATTTATATAGCTCTGACATATACCACGGTGCTGTACAGAGAACATTGAGCCAATCACCTAAGTCTCTGCACCAGAGGAGCTTACATTCTAATATCTCCCCACAGTCACAAACTATTATTATTATTATTATTATTATTCATTTATATAGTTCTGACATATACCACAGTGCTGTACAGAAAACACTGAGCCAGTCACATCAGTCTCTGCACCAGATGAGCTTACATTCTAATGTCTCCCCACAGTAACACACTATTATTATTATTATTATTATTATTATTATCATTATTATACATTTATATAGCTCTGACATATACCATAGTGCTGTACAGAGAACACTGAGCCAGTCCCCTAAGTTTCTGCACCAGAGGAGCTTACATTCTAATGTCTCCCCCACAGTATCACACTATTATTATTATTATTATTATTATTATTATCATTATTATACATTTATATAGCTCTGACATATACCACAGTGCTGTACAGAGAACATTGAGCCAGTCAGTCACCTAAGTCTCTGCACCAGAGGAGCTTACATTCTAATATCTCCCCACAGTAACACACTATTATTATTATTATACATTTATATAGCTCTGACATATGCTGCAGTGCTGTAGAGAGAACACTGAACCAGTCACATCAGTCTCTGTACTAGAGGAGCTTACATTCTAATAACCCCCCACAGTCACACACTATTATTATAATACATTTATATAGCTCTGACATATACTGCAGTGCTGTACAGAGAACATTGAGCCATTCCCATTAGCCTCCGCACCAGTGGAGCTTACACTCTAATGCCCCACCAGTCACATACACTATTACCTATTACTACCTTTAAAAAAATTATCCCATCACAGTTAAATACTACTATTATTAACTGTAATGTAACTGTTTTGTCTTCCCTCACATTGTAAAGTGCTGCGCAAACTGTTGGTGCTATATAAATCCTGTATAATAATAAATAATAATAATTATACATGTATATAGCTCTGACACATACCACAGTGTTGTACAGAGAGTGCCCTCCCCACAGACACACACTAATATCATTATATATTTATATATATCTCTTATTTTATTATATATTATATTATATATTTATATATATCTCTACCATATTCCATGGTGTTATACAGAGTACACTGAGTTAGTCACATCAGTCTCTGCATCAGAGGAGCTTACACTCTAGTGCCCCCCCCCCCCCCCCACCACATTATTATTATTATTATTATACAGGTCTGATATACCATAGCATTGTACAGAGAACACTGAGCCATTCACTTTAAAAAAAAATCATCCCATCACAGTCACATACCACTATTATTATACATGTATATATCTCTTACATATACTCCAGTGCTGTACAGAGAACATTGAGTCAGTCACATCAGTCTCTGCACCAGAGGAGCTTACACTCTAATGTCTCCACCACAGTCACACACTATTATTATTATTAATATTGCACATTTATATAGCTCTGACTGTCTGACATATACCACAGCGTTGTACAGAGAACATTGAGTCAGTCACATCTTCTCTGCATGAGAGTAGCTTTCACTTTAATGTTCCCCCACAGTCACACACACATATCATTATACATTTATATAGTTCTTACCTATACCGCAGTGCTGTACAGAGAAAACTGAGCCATTCCCATTAGTTTCTGCACCAGAGGAGCTTACACTCTAGTGTGCCCCCACAATAACATATTATTATTATTATTATACATTTATATAGCTCTGACATATACCGCAGTGCTGTACAGAGAATACTGAACCAGTCACCTAAGTCTCTGCACCAGAGGAGCTCACACTCTAGTGTGCCCCCACAATAACATATTATTATTATTTTATATTTATATAGCTCTGACATATACTGCAGTGCTGTACAGAGAACACTGAGCCACTCACATCAGTCTCTGCACCAGAGGAGCTTACACTCTAGTGTGCCCCCACAATAACACATTATTATTATTATTATACATTTATATAGCTCTGACATATACCGCAGTGCTGTACAGAGAATACTGAACCAGTCACCTAAGTCTCTGCACCAGAGGAGCTCACACTCTAGTGTGCCCCCACAATAACATATTATTATTTTACATTTATATAGCTCTTACATATACCGCAGTGCTGTACAGAGATCACTGAGCCACTCACATCACTGCACCAGAGGAGCTTACACTCTAGTGTACCCCCACAATAACACATTATTATTATTTTATATTTATATAACTCTGAAATATACCGCAGTGCTGTACAGAGAACACTGAGCCACTCACAGCAGTCTCTGCACCAGAGGAGCTCACACTCTAGTGTGCCCTCACAAAAACATATTAATATTATTTTACATTTATATAGCTCTGACATATACCGCAGTGCTGTACTGAGAACATTGAGCCAGTCACATCATTCTCTGCACCAGAGGAGCTTACACTCTAATGCCCCACCAGTCACATACACTATTACCTATTAGTACTTAAAAAAAAAAAGTTTATATCACATAGAAAATATGATCATTTTTGTTTGCAGCTATTGTGAATAAATCTTTATTTAAAGACCCCTTTTAATATATCATAAAAGCAACAATACTCAATATAAACAATAGTAGATATTGGTAAATATTAAAAATATTCTCTAATATTTTCTATTTCAGTATAAAAGAGAGCGATGGCTGAATATACTCGGAATTCACAGACCCCATACGGAGTTCCCAGATGACATTGCAGCTTTGTTCCTCCAACTTTGATGACCCCAGACTGTGAGAAAGAGATAGATACATCAAAGTCCAGACATATCATTGGTCCAGAGAGCTATTTATAGACCTCTACTTTGCAGGACAGCAGGGGTTAATACACATACCACCCCCCACTATCGATATAACCCCCCCCCACCCCCCCCCCCCCCCCACACACACACACACACATTTGTAATTCTTAAATCTTCTAAAATGAATGAAAATTTGCAGCAATAAAATAGCACAGGCAAGGAGTTCAAAATCCATGTTTTATTCCCATAATAGACAAAAACTTTAAAGAAAAACTTCAATTTCTGTATTTAATAATCCTAAAACAAAATATTCACAAACTTCCTCTGCAGATGTTAAATTATATCCAACCCCTCCCCCCCCCCCCCTAAAAAAAAAAAAAAAAAAGCCATGGCAGAGCATACAAACTATGACAGATACATAGGATTTGGTTAGAATTTTTGTGTGGGTGATATTATGTTGCTAAAAAGCTTGCTATGTGAGGTTATTTGATGGAGAAATAGGAGCTGGAGCGATTCAGCTGGATATTTCTGTGCAATGCAAGTGAATAAAATGTATATTTGCGATTACTGCAGGCATTACAGGTACGTTCTGCTATAATACAATGTGCCCTTTAATAACGAGGATTCAGTTCTGTCTGGACTGCAACTTCCATAGTGCAATGCATGGGAAAGCATTGTGCATTCGGGGAGCAGAGCATGCTGGGTGTTGTAGTGCTTTCGGAGATGCCGGTTGCATTTAAACTGTATTTAGCAAGGAGCAAGCTTTGACTTCAGCTGCTGTGGAACTACAAGTCTCAAACAGTCTCAATATTTGTCATAGAGGGGTGATTTACTAAAACTGGAGAGTGCAAAATCTGGTGTAGCTGTGAATTGCCCGGCAGCCAATCAGCTTCTAATTTCAGCTTGTTCAACTCAGCTTTGACAACAAAACCTGGAAGCTGATTGGTTTCAATGCAGAGCTGCACCAGATTTTGCACTATTCCAGTTTTAGTAAATCAACCTCATAGAGAGAGAAACTTACAACAGCTGCAAAATAAATAAAGCTGGCCATACACTATGCAAACTTCTTTAGGGTCACCATACACGTTGCAATCTGACCATACAATCTATGTATAGGACTTATCCAAAAAAGATGTAATATTTTTTAATATATGTAATATGAGCACCTACCTAATCTAGCCAATTGATTTGCATGCAATCAGACAGGCCCTTAGGTCATCAATAGAATTAGTATCCAATCAGACAGGCCCTTAGGTAATCAATAGAATTAGTATCCAATCATACAGGCCCTTAGGTCATCAATAAAATTAGTATCCAATCAGGCAGGCCCTGGCGCTTGATTGTTGATGGTAGATCTAAAGGAGATTGCACAATCATTGTATGGACTGTGGTCAGCCTTAGATATTGAGGCACAATTATAGGTGTGATTTTCCATGCTGATGAACCACAAGTCCCAGCCTGCGCTGCATCCTATAGATAAAGTGACTCCCGATCATTGCAGTGGCAGCAGTACTGCGAAGCTGGTATCAGTTAACATGAATTTAGCTAAAAATCAGCAGCTGGCAAGTTTTCGTCTCTTCAGCTGTTATCCGAATAATTATCCGAATAATTACCCAAATTATGGGTCCCAGCCTTCTGGATCCTAAAATTTAAAGCAAATTTCTCCCTTTATATTAAATTTATACTGCCATTAAAGAGTGATAATCAATGCAACAGCAACGGTTTGCAAGAAGACCTCTATTTGCATAAATTGGAACAGGACTTTTCAACACTGATCTGTACCTGAACATAGCAGAGAATAATTTAAACATGGCCACACCCACAATGAATTTATTAGCATGACGTAATGCCAATCTGAATGCCAATAGACTTGGCAAAACGTATATCTTTGTCTAATTAGTGAACTGCTGCGTGTCTGTTCAATGCAAGCGGAGAGCCTGTTGGGTGTTGTAAGAATCACAAAAAGGCAAAACCTGCACTAAAAAAGCACATAAAAAGTAAACAGCAGTTATCTAGAGTGAGTTTGCAGCTGATGTCAACCAGCTGGGACTGATAGTTCCACAAAAGCCTGCTGCAAGGAGAATTACAATGGAGCTTTTAGCAACCAATCAACTTTTACAAAAGGGTTAGGAGAGTAAGAGTTAGGAGGGTTAGAGTTAGGAGGGTTAGAGTTAATGTTAGGAGGGTTAGGAGGATTTGAGTTAGGAAGTTTAGGGTTAGGAGAGTTAGAGCAGGACTTAAGAGGGTTAAGGTTAGAGCCAGGAGGGTTAAAGTTTGGAGGGTTAGGGTTAGATTAAGGAGGGTTAAGAGGGTTAGGGTTAGAGTTTGGAGGGTTAGAGTTATAATTGGGAGGGTTAGGGTTAGAAGGGTTAGAGTTTGGAGGGTTAGGGTTAGAAGGGTTAGGGTTAGAGTTTTGAGGGTTAGGGTTAGAGTTTGGAGGGTTACGGTTAGATTTAGGAGGGTTAGAGTTATAGTAGGGAGTGTTAGGGTTAGAAGGGTTAGGGTTAGAGTTTGGAGGGTTGGGGTTAGATTTTAAAGGGATAGAGTTATAGTTGGGAGGGTTAGGGTTAGAAGGGTTAGGGTTAGAGTTTGGAGGGTTAGGGTTAGAGTTTGGAGGGTTAGGGTTAGAAGGGTTAGGGTTAGAGTTTCGAGGGTTAGGGTTAGAGTTTGGAGGGTTAGGGTTAGATTTAGGAGGGTTAGAGTTATAGTTGGGAGGGTTAGGGTTAGAAGGGTTAGGGTTAGAGTTTGGAGGGTTAGGGTTAGATTTTAAAGGGTTAGAGTTATAGTTGGGATGGTTAGGGTTAGAAGGGTTAGGGTTATAGTTCGGAGGGTTAGGGTTAGATTTTAAAGGGTTAGAGTTACAGTTGGGAGGGTTAGGGTTAGCCAGAAGTGTTACAGAATCAAAACTTTACTGCTCTGCAGGTCTCGGCTGAAAACCTTTTTTTCGCAGGACAAACTGGGATTTGTATTTTCACAACAGCTGGAGAGCCAGAAGAAGCTTTTCCTTGCTCGAAGACATGGTGGGGATATTATATACATTTGCTGGTCTAGTTGGGGAGTACAGACTCTGAGAGAGCTAGAGGGAAATAGGAAAGGATTGGGAGTCCTATCTGATAGAACCTCCCCTGAATCTGGGAGTCAATCGTGACAGAGGTATTAAACAAAGGACAAATACCAGGGCTCTGAAAGAGGGGGTGATATCTATAGGTACCTGGAAGACACTCCATAGTCACCTTGGAGAACCCTGGCAGCCCTGAAGCCCCTCTGTCTCCTTTTGCCGTTTGTGAGCTTAGAATGCTGTCTATGCTGAAGTTTTTGGGGTGTTTTGGGGTGGCCTCCTCTTCCTCACTGATGGCCCCTCCTGGTTCCTTGCTGCTGAGATCTCCATCCAGATGCCTCTCATAGCCCTGTTCTTGTATGGGGTCCTTCTCCTCGGCAGGGGGGCTCTCCTGGAAGATCCTGCAGCTCCTGGTCTCATCCTGAGTTGTAGATAAAGTCCCCTTGTCAGATAAGAGAGAGGAAACTGGACATCCGGATGTCTGTGGACTGTTCATTAAAGTGACAGAGGTCATATCTGGGGAGCTGCAAACCTTTATCAGTTCTCCAAAGCCTCCATCCTCTTCAGAAGAGGAGAGGACCTCTGTAGCACAGCCTGAGACAGGGTCCTTGTACTCCATCTGAGCTCCCCCCAACAATCCATTGACAACTGACCTCTTATAGGTTGATTGTCCATCCCCAGGTCTCTCCACACATTCTGCCTTACATCTCTTGCTGTCCTGGCACAGCTGAGGTTTGGCTTTCCTTTTCCTCCGTCTGAAGTTGCCATTTTCAAACATGTCAAGGCACTTAGGGTCCAAGGTCCAGTAACTGCCCTTTCCGGGTCTGCCCTTTTCCCTGGGCACCTTGATGAAGCAGTCATTGAGGGACAGGTTGTGCCTAATGGAGTTCTGCCAACCTTGCTTGTTATCATGGTAGAAAGGGAAACGGTCCATGATGAACTGGTAGATGCCATTCAGGGTGACCTTGTGGTCTGGGGATTCCTTGATGGCCATGGCAATCAAGGCAATGTAGCTATAAGGTGGCTTCTGAGGTGGCTCCTGTCTGGTAAGGATGCCTGAAGAAGCGAACCCTAAAGTGGGCATCAAAGTCCTCTCTGCCCCGTAGAGGTAGACCAAAGGTGGCCTTGTTGGCACCTCACCCCCCAGCTGAGGAAGGTGGTCGCTGTACAGACGACTCATGCTCAGGAACCTTCCAGGAAAACGCTCTGCCGTCCCCAAAAAGTAGAGCAGAAGTTTCTCTGTTCAGCAGAGCCTGGTCCCAGCAGCAGCCTGAATCCCGCCAGTGAATTCCACACAGCTTGTGTCCCTTCCTCATAGCTTCGAAATGTTAAATAATTGTTGTAAGTTTGCTATTTTATGTTGACTTAGCGCTGGAAAATAAATTGTCTATGATAAACAGTCGTCCAATTCTCAGCCCACCCACATTAATTAAAATTTCATTGCAAAAAGGAGAAGGGGGAAAAAAAAAGAGAGAGGGAGAGAAGAGTTTGCAAGCCCCTCCACGTGTCTCCCCTCTACCAGCCAATGGCTTTCTGGGTGCTCGCTCCATTTGTTTATGAAATTAGTCTGTTGATAAGCTTGCCCACCCAAGTTGAATCAAGCTGTGTTTATTTGGAAAATTTTCTGGGCACCAAATACGTAAACTAAGTGATCTGCTGTTTGAAATCTCACGTCCACCGTTCACACAGATCCGGCAGTGTGCAATAACCCAAATCAGCAGCTTCCCTGCACTAAGGGCTAAAAATACTCCCAAAATCACTTATATTACTCTGCGCTGCAGCTGCTGGATCGAGCTGGAAAGCAGAACTGCACCGCCTGGCCGCAGAGTTTGTATGATAGAATAAAGGATTTCCCTGACTTTGCTGAAGTTTAATCTACTTATTTTTTTGCCTTCCTTGGTTTATCCCCCCCCCCCCCCCCATCAGCATGCTAGTATCATTTTTAAATAAAACCTTCCTTTTTTTCATTGCATACCTAATTTTAGACCTAGCAATGTCATCACTGGGTCTCTGTGCTTCTCTATACAATGTAGGCAGATCATGGCACACATGGGAGTAAGTCCCACATGTGCAAGTCGCAAGCATTTCTCAAGTCTTAACCTTCAAGTCTCAAGCAAGTCCCAAGTTACTGTGGTGAAAAGCAAGCAAGTCAAGTCGAGTCCCTTCTAGAAGTCAAGTCAAGTCATTTATTTTGGTCAGGTCACAAATTAAGTCAAAATACTGATCTACCCCAATTTTCACCTTTAAATCAGTTAAAAGTCAGTGGTCAGGAAAGGTTTTGTTTTATGTTCAATATTAACAAAACTGCTTAGTGCTTTTTTCTTGCCATATTAACCACTTAAGCCCCGGAAGATTTTACCCCCATTCCGACCAGAGTTTTTTTTGCAATTCGGCACTGCGTGATTTTAACGGACAATTGCGCGGTCGTGCGACGCTGTACCTAAACGAATTTGACGTCTTTTTTTCCCCACAAACAGAGCTTTCTTTTGGTGGTATTTGATCCCCTGTGCGATTTTTACTTTTTGCGCTATAAACAAAAAAAGAGCGTCAATTTTGCAAAAATAACAATATTTTTCACATTTTTTTTATATGAAATTCTCCAAAACAAAAATGTAAAAATCTAAATTTTTTTAACATTTTAGGCCAATTTGTTTTATGCTACATATGTTTGGTAAAAAAAAATTGCAAAAAGCGTATTTTGATTAGTTTGCGCAAAAGTTATTGCGTTTACTAACTAAGGGAAAGATTTTTGTCATTTTTGGTGGGTTTTTTTTAACGTGTAATAGTGGCAATCTGCGATTTTTTTTGCGGGACTGCGACATTGCGGTGGACAGATCGGACCCTTGACTGACATTTTTGACACTTTTGGGGTTACCAGTGACATTTCTACAGTAATCAGTGCTATATCACTCTTACTGCAAAATGACACTGGCAGGGAAGGGGTTAACTTTATTGGGGAAGGAGAGGTTAAGTGTGTCCCTAGGGGCGTGATTCTAACTGTGATTGGACATGGTTACTGGTGTAGGAACAGTGATCAACGGTCCTACATAGTAGAACTGTATGATCACCATTCCTACACAGGGGAGAATGACAGGCGGCTTGTTTACATCAGCCGCCTGCCTTTCTCCCTTCACGGAGGACGATCGGGTCCGCCGGTCACACGCACGGACTTCCCCGGGAACGAGCCGGGGCAGGCGCGCGCCTCCGCGGGTGTGCGCTCGCCCGCTATTGGCTCACGAGCAAGTGACAGGCTAGTGACGTACCGGTACGTCACTTTGCCTGGCCGGGGCTGACCGCCGCAGTATATGTACTTGCGGCAGTCGGCAACCGGTTAAAGAAACACTTTGAATGCCCAAACAGCTCAAAATCCTTCGTCCGGTCATGTTTCAGCACCACAGTCACTAAAAACATGTTAAGTATTTCCATTGTTAAACAGCCAGTGTCCTAAAAATCATAACACACTGAGGTCTTTTTAAGTGACTGTGGTGTCAGAAACATAACAGGCACATTCATTTTGCTTTAACACATCATGAGAAAATGCAAATATTTAATAGCTTAAAAAAGTAAAGTCATTTCGAGTCATATGTCTCAAGTCAAAGTCAAGTCTCAAGTCATGAATACCAAGTCAAAGTCAAGTCGAGTCTTTTATTAATTTTAGTCAAGTCTCAAGTCCTCAGACTGGTGACTTAAGTCTGACTTAAGTCAAGTCATGTGACTCAAGTCCCCCACCTCTGGATCATGGCTGATGGGAGGGGCCAGCAGGGTGCTGTACATAGCTTCCTGAAAACATCCCAGCACCCTGCCTCAGTACTCCTCTCAGGAGCCCTCAGCCCTGATGCAAGCAGTGGGTTAGCTTTTGGGAAAAGTTATGCAAGTATCAGAATGCTTTAAATGGTGGATGTCATTCTCATAGATCCCAACTGTCCCTGATTTTGAGGGACTGTCCCGGATTTTTATGGACTGTCCCTGATTTTGAGGGACCGTCCCTGATTTTGATGGACTGTCCCTGATTTTGAGGGACTGTCCCGGATTTCGAGGGACTGTCCCTGATTTTGAAGGACTGTCCCTGATTTTGAGGGACTGTCCCGGATTTCGAGGGACTGTCCCTGATTTTGAGGGACTGTCCCGGATTTCGAGGGACTGTCCCTGATTTTAAGGGACTGTCCCTGATTTGGAACAAAGTCCCTCTGTCCCTCTTTCCTCCTCATTTTGCTCTGATCTATATAGTTGTATATAAAATGCACTATTTATCTTTCAAAAAGTAGTTTCCCAGTGCTAAACCTTTCATTCAATTTCTAAATTGCTGCATTTGTAAATTCCAAAATCCAATTTAAATGATTAGTAATGGTAAAAAAAAAAAAAAAAAAAACTAATCTTATATATATATATATTTTTTTTTTGCATACTTCTCCATTGACCAGTTTTGGACCAGAAGGATTTGCCACCTTGATGACCAGGCCATTTTTTGTGATTCGGCACTGCATTACTTTAACGGACAATTGCGCGGTCGTGCGACGCTGTATCTAAATAAAATTGATGTCCTTTTTTTTCCACAAATAGAGATTTCTTTTGGTGGTATTTGATCACCTCTGTGATTTTTTATGTTTTGCGCTATAAACAAAAAAAAAAAGCGAAGATTCTGAAAAGAAAAAAAAAACAATATTTATCACTTTCTGCTCTATAACATTCCCCCCCCCAAAAAAAAAAAAAAAAAAGGAAAAATATTTTTTTTTCATCATTTTAGGCCAATTTGTATTCTGCCATATATTTTTGGTAAAAAAAAAAAAATACCAACAAGCGTATTTTGATTGGTTTGTGCAAAAGTTATCCCGTCTACAAACTAGGGCAGGGGTCTGCAACCTTTAAGACAAAAAGAGCCACTTGGACCCGTTTCCGAAGGGAAAAAAAAAACTGGGAGCCGCAAAACCATTGCGACATTTAAAACAAATATAACACTGCATATATGCCCCCTTTCAATGTAGTGACCAGCCTACATGCCCCCTTCAATGTAGTGACCAGCATACATGCCCCTTTCAATGGTAGTGACCAGCATACATGCCCCTTTCAATGGTAGTGACCAGCATACATGCCCCTTTCAATGGTGGTGACCAGCGTACATGCCTCTTTCAATGATAGTGACCAGCGTACATGCCCCTTTCAATGGTAGTGACCAGCGTACATGCCCCTTTCAATGGTAGTGACCAGCGTACATGCCCCTTTCAATGGTAGTGACCAGCATACATGCCCCCTTTCAATGGTGGTGACCAGCGTACATGCCCCTTTCAAAGCAGTGAGCAGCGTACATGTCCCCTTTCAATGCAGAGACCAGCGTGCGTGCGTGCCCCCTTCAAAGCATTACTTCACTTACCTGCCGTCACCGTGCCTGGCGTG
Organism: Pelophylax lessonae; assembly: GCF_965119305.1. Lineage (NCBI taxonomy): Eukaryota > Metazoa > Chordata > Amphibia > Anura > Ranidae > Pelophylax > Pelophylax lessonae. The sequence continues at coordinate 212,053,637 of NC_138777.1, read as the reverse complement.
CTGCTGACGGGAGTCGGGTCTCGGTCGGACGCCTTCTTCTTCCTCGACCTGCATTCGCGCCGACAGCGGGCGGGAAGGTGACGTCAGGACGGTGCATGACTAATGCACGCACCGCCCCCCACGCGATGTCACCCGGGATGTCCTCTATGATTGGTCCAGCCTGGACCAATCACAGCCAGGACAGCGCCACAGTGGGGGAGTGTCGGGGCGCATTGCTATGCGCACCAATGACACCCAGAAGGCCGCCAATCGGCGGCTCTGCGTGACACACAGTGCGCCTCCTTCCCTCATCCGCCCGGAGCCACGGCTAAGGTTTAAAAGAGCCGCATGCGGCTCCGGAGCCGCGGGTTGCTGACCTATGAACTAGGGGAAAGATTTATGTCATTTTTATTTATTTATTTATTTATTGCTTTACTAGTAATGGCGGCGATCTGTGATTTTTAGCGGGACTGCGACATTGCGGCGGACAGATGGGACCTCTAACTGACATTTTTGACACTTTTGGGGGGACCAGTGACATTACTACAGTAATCAGTGCTAAAAATATGCACTGTTACTGTACTAATGACACTGGCAAGGAAGGGGTTAACTCAGGGGCAATCAAAGGGTTAAGTGCGAGCCTAGGGGGTGTTGTCCAACTGCGGGGGGGACGGGTTTGTGAAATCAACACAGAAACCTGTGATCCTAAATAGTAGTAATGTTATCAGCTTTTCCTGCTATCCAATGTGAAGTACAGAATACCTCCCCCAATGTAATGGGTGGGGTGTAATCTAAATCAGGGGAGCAGCCTGGGGTAACAACGCTGCTCCAATATATATATATATATATATATATATATATATATATATATATATACAGTACAATGAGTGTGCGTTGTCACCCTAGGACAGGAAGTGTGGTAGGGGCAGGGTGACCAGGTGAAAATAAAAGAAAAGCAGCCTGAACAAAGAAATCAAATGCATCCAGGACATCTAAAGACCGGTAAGCTGATATATATAATTTTTGTTTTAGGGATTAGATACACTTTGGAATTAGATACACTTTATTTTTTGCTGGATGGAACCTGGGCCCAACAAGAGATCCTTTAGCGATATCAGCGTGCAAGTAATTCCTGCTCCAATTGATCAATGGTTGGACCAAACTAGTGATCAGCTCCTGATATCCCTAAAGGGTCAATTCTTGGGTCCAGCAGTAAAATTAAGCCTTGATGAAAGGGGAAGGTGTGAATCCCCGAAACATGTTGGCATCTCTATAAGGACCATGGTATTTAATAGTATTAGATTTCTGTTGAAATGATGTGGCTCACCCTATTTAAACCCTATTTAAATTTTTTAGCAATATCAGCGTGCAAGAAGATAAGTAAATCCTGCTCCAATTGATCAATGGTTGGGTCAAACTAGTGATCAGCTCCTGATATCCCTAAAGGGTCAATTCTTGGGTCCAGCAGTAAAATTAAGCCTTGATGAAGGGGGAAGGTGTGAATTCCCGAAACATGTTGGCATCTCTATAAGAACCTTAGTATTAAATAGTGTTAGATTTCTGTTGAAATTATGTGGCGCACCCTATTTAAACCCTATTTAAATTCTTTAGCGATATCAGCATGCAAGAAGATAAGTAAATCCTGCTCCCATTGATCAATGGTTGGACCAAACTAGTGATCAGCTCCTGATATCCCTAAAGGGTCAATTCTTGGGTCCAGCAGTAAAATTAAGCCTTGATGAAAGGGGAAGGTGTGAATCCCCGAAACATGTTGGCATCTCTATAAGGACCATGGTATTTAATAGTATTAGATTTCTGTTGAAATGATGTGGCTCACCCTATTTAAACCCTATTTAAATTTTTTAGCAATATCAGCGTGCAAGAAGATAAGTAAATCCTGCTCCAATTGATCAATGGTTGGGTCAAACTAGTGATCAGCTCCTGATATCCCTAAAGGGTCAATTCTTGGGTCCAGCAGTAAAATTAAGCCTTGATGAAGGGGGAAGGTGTGAATTCCCGAAACATGTTGGCATCTCTATAAGAACCTTAGTATTAAATAGTGTTAGATTTCTGTTGAAATTATGTGGCGCACCCTATTTAAACCCTATTTAAATTCTTTAGCGATATCAGCATGCAAGAAGATAAGTAAATCCTGCTCCCATTGATCAATGGTTGGACCAAACTAGTGATCAGCTCCTGATATCCCTAAAGGGTCAATTCTTGGGTCCAGCAGTAAAATTAAGCCTTGATGAAAGGGGAAGGTGTGAATCCCCGAAACATGTTGGCATCTCTATAAGAACCTTAGTATTTAACCACTTTACAACCGGAGGATTTTGCTGTCTTCCGTCCAAGCCACTTTTTGCGATTCGGCGCTGTGCGACTTCAACTGACAATTGCGCGGTCGTGCGACGCCGTACCCAAACGAAATTTACGTCCTTTTTCTCCCACAAACAGAGCTTTCTTTTGGTGGTATTTGATCACCTGTGCGATTTTTACTTTTTGCGCTATAAACAAAAAAAGAGCGTTTATTTTGAAAAAATAACAATATTTTTCACATTTTTTTATATGAAATTCCCCCCAAAAAAGATGTAAAAACCAATTTTTTTAAAAGTTTTTGGCCAATTTGTTTTATGCTACATATGTTTGGTAAAAAAAATCGCAATAAGCGTATTTTGATTGGTTTGCGCAAAAGTTATTGCGTTTACTAACAAAGGGAAAGATTTCTGTCATTTTTGGTGTTTTTTTTTTTAACGCGTAATGGCGGCGATCTGCGATTTTTTTTGCGGGACTGCGACATTGCGGCGGACAGACCGGACCCCTGACTGACATTTTTGACACTTTTGGGGGTACCAGTGACATTACTGCAGTAATCAGTGCTATATATATGCACTGTTACTGTAAAAATGACACTGGCAGGGAAGGGGTTAATTTTATTGGAGAGGGAGGGGTTAATGTATGCCTGGTGCTTACTGACGTGTAGGGGGGGAGGTGACTATGTGATTCATGGACAGATCGGATGTCCAGCTATGCTGAACAGTCCGATCTGTCACTCCCTGTCACTATGGAGATCCGCCCGCTGTGTTTACACACAGCGGGCGGATCTCCAGACTCGATCCCCGACGATCGGGTAAGAGCAGCGGCGATCGCCGCTGCTCCTCCCCTGGCCCGACTCCCGCTGTGAATGAAAACAGCGGGAGCGAGCCTCCGGCGGCGCGCAAGCGCCGCCCAGAAGGGGAGGAGTCCAGTCACGTTAATACTACGTGACTGGACGGGAACGAGCCACTCTGCCGCAGTACTATTACCGTGAGCGGTAGTAGAGTGGTTAATAGTATTAGATTTCTGTTGAAATGATGTGGCTCACACTATTTAAACCCTATTTAAATTAAAGTTTCTAATTGCTGTCTGTGTCCTCACTAGAGATCTAGACACAAAAAGCAATAAACAGAGGGTCTAATTTTTTTTAACCCCATCCAAAACGAAAAAAAAAAAAAAAATGTGGCTATTGATACAATTTCAGTGTATCCTGATATAAAATATATTTTATTGTAGGTTTTAGATTACTCACAATGTCTTCTCTTTCTTCTTCAGATATCAAGCTTGTAAAGCATGTTGGAATCTGATTGGTGGCTGTGAGGATCCTCCTAGACCTGACACTGAACAGTGAGGAGCCTGCAGTGGGCGTGTCTCAGAACTCCTCCCTTACATTAGAAACAGGCCAGCAGAAGGGGTTCCCAGATCACCACTGATAGCAGTTTGGCATGGACTGGCACACGGCATCAATGGCTGATGGAAAAACTGGAATACTGAGCAGAGAACTGCGTCTCCTCTATTCACTGCAACAATTCATTTACAATTTTTTTAGAGTATACCTTTCACCACTTTAGACCCGGAAAAATTTGGCCCCTTAATGAACAGGCCCTATTTTTCAATTCGGCACTGTGTTGCTTTAACCACTTTACCACCGGAGGATTTTGCTGTCTTACGTCTAGGCCACTTTTTGTGATTCGGCGCTGTGCAACTTTAACTGACAATTGCGCAGTCGTGCAACGCTGTACCCAAACAAAATTTATGTCCTTTTTTTTCCCATACACAGAGCTTTCTTTTGGTGGTATTTGATCACCTGTGCGATTTTTACTTTTTGCGCTATAAACAAAAAAAGAGCGTTTATTTTGAAAAAATAACAATATTTTTAACATTTTTTTTTTATATGAAATTCCCTCCAAAAAAAAATGTAAAAATCTAATTTTTTGGCCAATTTGTTTTCTGCTACCTATGTTTGGTAAAAAAAAAAATCACAATAAGCGTATTTTGATTGGTTTGCGCAAAAGTTATTGCGTTTACTAACTAAGGGAAAGATTTTTGTCATTTTTGGTGTTTTATTTTTTTAACGAGTAATGGCGGCGATCTGCGATTTTTTTTTGCGGGACTGCGACATTGCGGCGGACAGATCGGACCCTTGACTGACATTTTTGACACTTTTGGGGGTACCAGTGACATTACTACAGTAATTAGTGCTATACATATGCACTGTTACTGTAAAAATGACACTGGCAGGGAAGGGGTTAATTTTATTGGAGAGGGAGGGGTTAATGTATGCCTGGTGCTTACTAACGTGTGTGGGGGGGAGGTGACTGAGTGACACAGGGACAGATCGCATGTTCAGCTATGCTGAACCCTGCAATCTGTCACTGTTTGTCACTTAGGAGATCCGCCCGCTCTGTTTACAGAAGCGGGCGAATCTCCAAACTCGATTTCCCGACGATCGGGGAAGAGCAGCGGCGATCGCCGCCGCTCCTCCCCTGGCCCGACTCCCGCTGTGACTGAAAACAGCGGGAGCGCGCATCCGGCGGCGCCTACAGGGGGAGGAGTCCAGCGACGTAGGTCTACGTCGCTGGACGGAATCAAACCACTTTGCCGCAGTACAGTCCCAGTGACTGGTCGGCAAGTGGTTAACAGACAATTGCGCGGTCGATCGACGCTGTATCCAAACCAAATTTACATCCTTTTTACATCCGACAGCACGTCGGTATATGCCAGAGCTATATAAATGTCTAATAATAGTGTGTTACAGTGGTTTTGGCACCAGAGTGTAAGCTCCTATGTCAGTGCTATATCTATAATAATAATAGCATGTGACTGCGGGGTGACATTAGAGTGTAAGCTCCTCTGATGCAGAGATTGATGCGACTGGCTCAGTGTTCTCTGTACAGCACTACAGTATATGTAAGCTCTATAGAAATGTATAATAATAATAGTGTCTAACTGTGGAGGGGTCATTAAATTGTAAGCTCCTCTGGTGCAGAGACTGATGTGACTGGATCAGTTCTCTGTACAGCACTATGGAATATGTCAGAGCTATATACTGTATATGTATAATAATAGTTTGTCAATGTAATGGAACATTAGAACGTAAGCTCTTCTGGTGCAGAGATGAAGTTGAATGAATCATTGAACCCCCATAACATTCTGTTCAGTGTTGGGGGGCGCCATTTGTGTCTCATTCCATAGGGGTGATGGAGTGGAGATTTTGGCGTCCAGTGAGAGCGGAGGTTTATTATTTGTGAGCGCAGGCTGTAGATCTATAATATGTACTTTCCTGTTTATAGCACAGCCAGGGATTATAACAACTTTACAAGTGCGCACAGCTGGACACTGATTACATTCTCCATGTGTGATGATTTTTGTATAAACGAGCGTTCCTTCCGCAGCGCACATTGTAATCAAGGTACCGCTCGCCTCCAGAACAGATGGGCAGCCGGGTCCAGTGGGTCTGAGCCCACCCTCTACGATGGGTATATTATGTATACATTCTACATCGACCACGAATTGTGGCCCCTCCTCCTCTGGACCAAATACTTGGGTGGGACTATCACCCAAAATACCGCCATGAAGGACTCTGGCCCTTTTTTTAATTGTTTTTTTTATATACTTATTTATATAACTTTATAAAGTTGCGCTAAATAAATAAAAATACAAAGTCCACAAGTGATGTGTTCTATTATTCCTGGTGAGTATCGCCACCATCCACCACCTTGTATTATGATTCTTTGTACCAAAACCACCACCAAAGGCTGAAAGACTCGCTTACCAAATCATATGGACCTCTCATTACAAGAAGTCAGAAGCGCTTGTGGCTCCATACCCAGCCAGGGCCTTTTTGAACTTCAGAGGATCCTCTAAGTTGACACACCAATCTTCCCGACACGGCTGTCAAAGGAGTTTCCCAAAACATAAAAGGCTCCACATAGATTTAAAAGTTGCACTTCCAACAAGGATGCAAGTATATACTTTAAAATCGTATGCGTAGGCTGGCACACATACAAAAACCCGTCCTTACGGTACTCCAGGGTAACGGTGACATTAGCGGGTCGCTCCGCCCTATGCGTTTCATCATACGTTGACGTCGTCCAGGATTTGCTAATCAAGTCTTTCAGCCTTTGGTGGTAGTGTTGATACACAGAATCACAATTCAAGGTGGTGGATGGTGGCGATACTCAACAGGAACACATCACTTGTGGACTTTGTTTTTTTATTAATTTAGCGCAACTTTATAAAGTTAATTTGTATTGGAACTGTGCTGATATCTCACAGAAAAGTTGCTACTTGCATTATTTGTTTATTTTGTTACATATAGCGCGTTTTTTCTTCTTTTTATTTATATTTATTTATTTGTTTATTTATGATATATTTATTTATTATGAAAAATGAGGTGTAAGATTACACCAGAGCAATTGTACACAGGATACAAATTGATCGAGTGATATTGAATAAATAATGTGAATAAATGTCAAGGTGATCACATAAATTGAAATACAACGTAATTGCATAGATATATAGAATTTAATATGTGACTAAGGTGTCCTTTTATGAAACGGAGATGACCAGTGATCCTGCTGATCACAGCTCATTTCCGATCATTCTCAGTTTATGAAACAGAAATGATCGGGGGAGAACATGTTCTCCGCTGATCATCTCTTCACACAGGAATCTGTCATTGACTGACACAGAAACAGCCAGACTATGAAGCTGCGATCCCCGCACTTCACTGGCGATCTGGGTCAGAATTCACATTCCCGGGTTCACCAGCTTGGAGCTTGTGAAGCGGGGAGTGAAGACAGAATCGGGGGAGAACTGAGGGGGAAAAAGGAAGATTATAGACTTCCTTCTTCCTCGTTCAGACCCCCCAACACAGTAATCATGTCCCCCTGCCATATTTATGTATATATATACATGTATATATATACACACATACACGTAGATATCTATTTAATGTGTATATATATATACAATGTATGTGTGTGTGTATTCAGTGTATATATATATATATATATATATGTAAGGGGACTATTATTTATTAACCTGGTGTACTCAGCAGTGATAATTTATCTCTGCTTGTTAAAGCGCGCCAGGGATTTTCATACTACGGTAATCTCGCTTTGTCTCACGAGATTACAGACGCCCCATTGACTTCTACACAGATCTCCGAGAAAACTGTTCTCCTCTGATCACCCTGGGCGAACTGAAGTTCTCCCATTCATAAAAGGGGTGCCAGATGTGATCATTTTCCCTGGAGAACTGTAGAGAAGCCAATGGAGAAAAAAATTCACCCGTTCATAAAAGGACACCTATATAAATATCAACATGATTGCATAAATAAATATCAACGTGATGGCATACGATAAAACCGTGATTGCAGAAAATGTGAAAAGATATATATATATATATAATACAATTATATATATATATATATATATATATATGAAATGAAGTGTATTGAGCCGCCCATCTGGACAACAATATTGTTGATGACTACTAATTTGGCAAGAGACCGCACTCAAATAAATTAAATAAATAAAATATCGATCCAATATAAAAATTATAATATTAATCCAATGTAAAAATGTGAGAATCCGTCTAAAATTAATAGTGATGAATATATATAATGTCTGACGTGACTAGATCCAAGTAAAGTGCTTTTAGTGCCCGTATTTTCAGATGAGTTTGGTGGGTAAGAAAATATTTATTTTAAATTATTTATTATCCTTTATTTATCCTTATTTGTATCAAATCTACATAATCAGGACAAGAACAAAAATTGCATAAAATTGAGATAAATATAATGTCCTAATCAAATAATTGGAATGCTGGAAACGTATCTCTATGTTTATCCCATCGATCTTCAAAACAAATTTTTTTTTTTTCCAGGACCTTACCACCTAAGCTCAGATAAAACTCCACGATTAAGATCTGGAAATCCAATATTACTTTTTCGGGGGACTTTCCCCTCAATCCATCTTTTTCAACAATTCTTTTATTGTGGTCAGTATTATAAATATCATTAAGTTTCCATGCCTTTCCCAGGACTCTGGCCTAATGTCAATTACATTTCTTATTACATGGGGATTCAATAACTTTTTGATTGGAGCTAAAAATCTTTTGTCAGTTGTGGATGGAGGGGGGGAAGGGTTAGGCTGGCCACACATTGGTCGAATTTCGAAATAATTTTCTTTTGAAAATCTTATCTAAGAATTTTCATTCGAATTTCGCACCATTAGAGGGCCGCAGCAACGGCCAATTTTCGTGCGGTTATCAAATTTGAATTATTGGGCATGTTGGAAATTTTTAGAAAAACAAAGATTTTCTAATCAATGATGGGAGAATCGTGCGAGAAATATAATCAAAAATGAAATGTGCATGTTTGCAAGAAAAGAAAATTCCCGGAAAGAAAAGAAGATTCCCAGGCCATGAAAATTATTCTGTAGTAATATGAGGTGAAATCGAAGGCTTGGTCGGTCGAATTTCGAAATCAATGGTGGCACCATTGGATCAAAAAAACGCACAAAATTTCTGATTTGCGAAAGAATGTTCTTTCGAAATTCGACACATGTATGGCCAGCCTTAGAAGCCCAAATGGGTTTTACTGACTGAGGATCATTAGGATCCAGTAGGGAAACAATGACACTATAGGGTCTCATGCAACTGAACATTTTTCCAGCTGCTCCTAGGGGCGTCTGGCGTGTTTTTTCCTGCCTGTAAATGCCCCTCCATGTTAGCCTATGTGTCCATGCACACAGGCATTTAAAGGGAGGGCCATTTAGAGGCGTACAAAAAAAAAAAAAAAAAAACACTGTGCGTCCAGGAGCAGCTGCATTTTGGCAGAAAAAAAATGCTTGACGTGTGTAAACGCATCTAAACACACCTTAACCTCCCTGGCGGTATGATTGTTTCCTATTTTAGGTGCTGAAAGCAGTACCATTATTTTGCTAGTAATTCTTAAGGATGAGCAGCCCAAACCAACTATTTTTTTTTTTTTACTGTGCGTTCTTCTTTATAACATCTGGGGTATGATAAAGTTTGAAATACAAAATCATAAATTATAAAATAATAAATAACTATAAATAAGTTAAAGTATGTATATGTATATATATATATATATATATATATATATATATATATATATATATATATATATATATATATGTATATATATATATATATATATGTGTGTGTACAGGGCTTTTTTTTCTCAGAGAATAGGTTCAGGAACTCCTCCCTTCCGAGTCACCCCTTAACTCTGTCCCCTACCCACCCCCGAGCAGCATTCCTTGGTTTCACCTCCTACCCACCTCCCAGTACCACCCCTTTTAGAGAATTAACGATAACAAGAAAGGCAACATAATAGATCTAGAAACAATGGACACCCCAGCGACAATAGATTCACCCCTGCAACAATGGACTTCCAACATCCAGCATCAATAGACTCTCCAGCAGCCAGCAGCATTAGGCCCCTCCCTCAACAGTAGATCCCTCCCAGCAATGATTGCTTCCCTGCAACATGATACCCCACCAGCAACAACAGACTTCCCCAGCAACAATAGACCCTCTGCACAAATAGATCCCCTCCAGCAGCAAATAGATCCCCTCCAGCAACAAATAGATCCCCCTCCAGCAACACTAGATTCCCCAGTAGCCAGCATCAATAGACCCTCCAGCAGCCAGCAACAAAGACCCCTCCCTCAACAATAAATCCCTCCCAGCAACAACTGACCCACCAGCAGCAAAAGACCCACCCCAGGAACAATAAATCCCTTTGAGCAACAGAAGACCTCCCCAGCAACAATAGACCCCCATCCTCTGCAGCAATAGATTCCCTATTAGCCAGCATCAATAGACCCTCCAGCACAGCCCAGCAACCCTTGCCATTACATACTTTCAGTTCTGGAGGTGCCGGAACTGCGTTCCCCCGCGTTCCCACTGAAAAAAAGCCCTGTATGTGTATATATATATATATATATATATATATATATATTATATAGATATACAGTATGTGTGTGTATATATATATTACATAGTTACATAGTTAGTGAGGTTGAAAAAAGACACAAGTCCATCCAGTTCAACCCATGATGCGTGTGTGTGTTTGCTTTTAACCGTACATTGTGTACCCCTGTATGTTGTGGTCTTTAAGGTGTACATCTAATAGTTTTTTGAAACTATCTATGCTCCCCGCTGATACGACTGCTTGTGGAAGAGAATTCCACATCCTTACCGCTCTTACAGTGAAGAACCCCTTACGCACTTTAAGGTTAAACCGTTTTTCCTCAAGTTTTAGTGAGTGGCCACGTGTCTTATTGTATTCCCTTTCTCTGAATAGTTTGTTCCTTATGCTAGGGTCGCCAGTACAGTATTTGTACATTGATATCATATCCCCCCTCAATCGTCTCTTCTCCAGAGAGAATAGGTTCAGTGCTTGTAGTCTTTCCTCATAGCTGATGTCCTCCATTCCCCTAATTATTTTTGTTGCCCTCCTCTGGACTTTCTCCAGTTCCAGCACATCCTTCCTGCGGACCGGTGCCCAGAACTGGACAGCATACTCCAGATGTGGCCGGACCAGAGTCTTGTAGAGCGGGAGAATAATCTCTTTATTTCTGGAGTGAATCCCCTTTTTTATACATCCCAGTATTCTGTTGGCTTTGCTTGCGGCGGCTTGGCATTGCATGCCACTGCCAAGCCTGTTGTCTACCAGTACCCCCAAGTCCTTTTCCATCCTAGACTCACCCAGAGGTTCACCCCCTAGTGAATAGCTTGCTTTCTGGTTTCTGGCACCCAAGTGCATTACTTTACATTTTTCTACATTAAACCTCATCTGCCATGTGGTTGCCCACCCCGTTATTTTGTTCAGGTCTGCTTGCAAGATTTCCACATCCTGCATAGAAGATATTGGCATGCCTAATTTAGTATCATCTGCAAATACTGAGATTGTACTAGATATCCCCTCCTCTAGATCATTTATGAATAAATTAAACAGGATTGGTCCCAGGACAGAACCCTGGGGGACCCCACTTTCCACACCCGCCCAATCCGAGTACTCCCCATTAATCACCACCCTCTGTACTCTCCCCTGGAGCCAGGTCTCTATCCAGGTACTCACCTTATGATCCATACCTACCTTCCTTAGTTTGTACAGTAAGCGTTTGTGAGGAACGGTGTCAAAGGCCTTTGCAAAGTCCAGATACACCACATCCACAGGCTTACCTTTATCTAGATGGCAGCTCACTTCATCGTAGAAGGTTAACAGATTGGTTTGGCACGAACGATTTTTCATGAATCCATGCTGATTTCTACTTATAATACCATTTTCATTACTAAAGTCTTGTATGTGGTCCCTTATCATCCCCTCCAAAATTTTGCAGACTACAGATGTTAGGCTGACCGGCCTATAGTTACCCGGGATATATCTCGGCCCCTTTTTAAATATTGGTACCACGTTGGCTTTTTTCCAATCAGCTGGCACCATACCCGTCTGTAAACTATCCTTAAAGATCAAGAATAATGGTCTGGCAATCACCTGGCTGAGCTCATATATATATATTTTGCAATGTAATCAGTGTGTTTGTGTGTTTTACTATTTGAATTTGCCGCCGGTTCCACCCTGTCATGGTCTTACCTTCTTGCTGTTCTCCTTCGTTTGACATGTGCTGGCGGCCATCTTGGTTTCTGGGTTTCTTGTAGCCTCCCACCCTGCGGCTCCTCCTTCCCACTAGGAGGAGCTGGATGCCTAGCTCATATATATAGGAGGTCTGTGGCTTCAGTTCCTTGCTTGGTCCTCCTGTGTTCACATGCTTCTAAGACTGCTGCTGCTTCTGGTTCCTGATCCTGGCTTCGTCTGACTACCCTGCTGGTTCCTGATCCTGGCTTCATCTGACTACCCTGCTGGTTCCTGATCCTGGCTTCGTCTGACTACCCTGCTGGTTCCTGATCCTGGCTTCGTCTGACTACCCTGCTGGTTCCTGATCCTGGCTTCGTCTGACTACCCTCCTGGTTCCTGACCTCTGGCTTCGCAAGGACTCTGCCTCGATTTCGCCATCCGTTTGGACTTTTGCTTTACAGCTTGATTTTCAATAAAGCCTTCTTATTTTCACTTATCTGTTGTTGTACGTCTGGTTCATGGTTCCGTGACACACCCCCCTTGCGAGCATCACGTCGCAGGAGATGGAAGCCGGGGCTCACAGCATCGGGTGGAAGATCTGGCCGCTGTATGCTGCAGGGACACATCACTGGATCCCAGCGACAAGGTAAGTAAACTCTTCCAGGATCCAGTGATGCTCCCTGGCGGTACCCCAATTGTGGCTCAGGGTTACCGCTAATGGCAGTGAAATCCCACCCCGAGCCACACTCGGGAATACTGCTAAGGTTAATACTAGGCACCTTTAGCATCAATTAATTTCAGCGGCCAGAATAAATATTTTGGCTACTGAAATGAATTGACACCCAAGCATTGAGGATCCTAAATGTGCCTAAGCACAATACACGCGTTTACAAGCGTCAAGCTTTATTTCTGGCAAAACGTTAAAGCCTGGAGGAAAGGAGTCTAGGAGAGTTAGTAAAATGTCTGGTGTGCACGAGGCCTAAGCAGACTTTACCTACTCCTCCAGCTGATTAACAGAAAGTTCATCTTGCAGCAATCCTATGGGTGTCACTGGAACAGGAATAAGGGGACACAGACAGCAATTAAATCCTGACAGAGGCTCTAACCCTTCCAGAGGCTCTAACCCTTCTACATCCTTCATGACAAGCATTGTTCTCTGCTTTTATAGCCAGAGTGATTCTGGTCTATGCTGAGTATGTGTATAGACATATATATATATATATATATATATATATATATATACACACACACACTATCTTATCAAAAGTATTGGGACGCCTGTGTTTACACACACATGAAACATGAACTTTATTGGCATCCCAGTCTTAGTCCGTAGGGTTCAATATTGAGTTGGCCCACTCTTTGCAGCTATAACAGCTTCAACTCTTCTGAGAAGGCTTTCCACAAGGTTTAGGGGTGTGTCTATGGGAATGTTTGACCATTCTTCCAGAAGCGCATTTGTGAGGTCAGGCACTGATGTTGGACGAGAAGGCCTTGCTCGCAATCTCCACTCTAATTCATCCCAAAGGTGTTCTATAGGGTAGAGGGCAAGCCAGTCAAGTTCCTCCACCCCAAACTCTCTCATCCATGTCTTTATGGACCTTGCTTTGTGCACTGGTGTGCAGTCATGTTGGAACGGGAAGGGGCCATCCCCAAACTCTTCCCACAAAGTTGGGAGCATGAAATTGTCCAAAATGTCTTGGTATGCTGACGCCTTAAGAGTTCCCTTTACTGGAACTAAGGGGCCAAGCCCAACCCCTGAAAAACAACCCCACACCATAATCCCCCCTCCACCAAATGATTTGGACCAGTGCACAAAGCAAGGTCCATAAAGACATGGATGAGCGGCTCCCTCCATCCGTACGCGTTACGCTCCAAGTGACACTTGCTGAAGAAGCTCAGTTAGGAGCGTAACGCGTACAGGTGGAGGCAGCCGCTATTCAGGACGTTTTTCTTGTATTAGTATCAGCTGGGAAAGCCGATGATATGCTTGTGTACCACATTTCTATGTGAGTATTTTTATCCCTCTGTTTAATTTTAATAAATCGTTTAGAGCAGAGAACATTATGGTTTTTCTTTATCCCTTGGCCATATATGAATGATTCATATACCTGTTGGAGTCCAGTCTGGTCCAGGAACATCTTGAGGAAATTTTGTATTTTCCCTCACTTTTTGTCTTGGTGATGCCAGGAAAAATAAAGACAAAGCCAGACAAAAACTTGACTGGGGTTCTAATCCTTCCACACAGGGGCAGACTGGCAACTTTCAGCCTAGGGGGCAAATACAAACCAGAGGCCCATTGTGCAGCGACTCGGCCCCCCTCCTACTCACTTTCACTCTTCTCGGCCTCCTCCTGACCCCAATTCCAGACTGAGGCTCCTCTCCAGGTACTCTCTACTTACCGATCGAATCCGGGTTCCCAACCTGGTCAGCAGGGGGTAGTTGGGGGGAGCTGGGACAGCTCGGTCAGGGCTGCCTGGGAAGGAGAGTCTCCAGTGGGGCATGGAACCGGCCTCTGCTCAGACAGTTTACACCATCCATGCTGGGGGGAGGGCTGCGCTCTGTCCTTGTCTTCATCCCGCACTCAGTAGGTCAGCGGCAGGGACATTTTACTTCTCTTCACCAAGAATCTTTTAGGCATGTCTGAGGCAGAAGCGGCACAGCCTTTTTAGGGGGCATCAGGGAGGCCCGGAGAGGGGGGCAATTGCCCCTCTGGCTCCTGGCCCAGTGCTCCCCTGCTTCCACACACACGCATCCAAAGCTAAAATATTTTCTTGACTTGAGATACATTTAAAAAAATTATAACATTTGCATCTAATTTGTCTAAAAAGGAGAGATTGTTGTCCATCGATGGTGTCCACATCTCAGGATGGAAGGATGGGTCTGTGCAGAGACTGATGTGACTGGCTCAGTGTTCTCTGTACAGCACTGCAGTACACATCAGAGGTATATAAATGTACAATAATAGTGTGACAGTGGGGGGGATTAGAGTGTAAGCTCCTCTGGTGCAGAGACTGATGTGAGTGGCTCAGTGTTCTCTGTACAGCCCTGCAGTATATGTCAGAGCTATAATAAAGGAATGATAATAGTGTGTGACTGTAGTAGGACACATATGCATGTTGGTTTTTTCAGCATTTCTGTAGCGCTTTTTGCAGAGTTTTCCACATTTGTTTAACCACGATTTTGCCACGATCCACGTTTTGCAATTTTTTTTATGTTTTATTTTTGGAAATTTTGTTGTTGGGCACATTTAAAAATGCAAAAACACAAATTGCGGTAAAAACGCAATACTTGTGTTTTGGATGCGGGTCCATTGAAGTCTTTTACATGTAAAACGCTGCATTTTGCAGGAAACAAAGTCCGCGACCCTTTCCAAAAACGCAGAGGCACAAAAATGCATTGATGTGAAAGTGTTCTATAGGAACCCATGTTAAAAAAAATTCAGCAAAAAGCATGGAAAAAATGAATTAGTGTGAACCCAGCCTTAGTGCCGGTTCACAATGGTGCGATAAGGGAACTCTGTGAATCCACTGCGGGTTCCCGCATCGCACTGCCATATGCGAATCGCTGGGAGTGTCAATACAAAGTTAATGACACCCCCAGATTTGTTCTCATATTGCAGTATGAACTGTCAATTTGAACAGGAATCGGATCGCAACGGGTGTGAACACCCATGCGATCCGATTCTGGTGCGGACCAAAAAAAGGGTTCTGCACGACTTTGGTCAGAATGTGATGCAAATTCAGCCATACAATCTGTATGGCTGAATTTGCATCGCACAGACATTGCATGTGATTTACAGAGCAGTGCTCTCCAAATTATATGTGATGTCTGACATTGCTATAGTGTGAACCGGCACTTAGAGTGTAAGCTCTTCAGGTTGCAGAGACTGATGTAACTGGCTCAGTGTTCTCTGTACAGAACTACAGTATATGTCAGAGCTTTAAATATGCATTGTAACAATAATAATGTGTGACTGTGGGGGGACATTAGAGTGTAAGCTCCTTTGGTGCAGCAACTGATGTGACTGGCTCAGTGTTCTCTGTACAGCACTGCGGTATATGTCAGAGCTAAATAAATGTATAATAATAATAATGTGTGACTGTGGGGGGACATTAGAGTGTAAGCTCCTCTGGTGCAGAGAATGATGTGAGTGACTCAGTGTTCTCTGTACAGCACTGCAATATATTCTAGAGCTATATAAATGTATAATAATAATAATAATAATGTGTGACTGTGGGGGGGACATTAGAGTGTAAGCTCCTCTGGTGCATGGGATGATGTGAGTGACTCAGTGTTCTCTGTACAGCATTATGGAATATGTCAGAGCTATATACATGAATAGAAAAATGTTGTTTTCCTGTATCTTCATCCCAAAGGGCTGGCTGTTTGAGAGAAAAATGTAATATACCTGGTTTTCTTGTCCTGTTTCCCTGGATGCTCCACAACAGCTTAGCCATTGCACACAATGCAGTTTGATCCCCCCTGTTCCCTTCCATTGATTATGAGAAGTGGCTGTCAGCAGGACCTTCTGCAGATCAGAATTAGAAGATACTCCAGGTGCATATAACCTGATAATGCATGTCTCCTAAAGACCGGTGTTCTGGCTGGGGGTCCAGAAAATGATTTACCAAACCCCACTGAAATCTATTTTATTACCTATTAGATTGTAAGCTCTCACAAGCAAAATCTCCCTAACCTTCTTGTATTGAACAGTATTGTGAACGTTCCCTCTCGCTGTATTTTGTAAAGCACTGTGCAAATTGTTGGCGCTATATAAATCCTGTGTTATAATATTAATAACAATAATAATAACTTCAAAAATATTTTAATCAAAAATTTCTTCAAAATTAAACTTCATGTTTATGGAAATTTTGGGAAAACAAAGAGCAAATAACTTGTCGGCTTTATAAATAGGTGAAAGGATCTGAAATGAGGAGAAAAGTAGAATATCGCTCTGGGAAAATATCGGTCAGGCCTTGTAATGCAGAACGACTATCCTACAATGCAAGCCTCTTCCAATGGGACATGGGCCGCCCTGGTGGCTGCTGCTGGAATGACACACGACTGCTTCAGTGACTTCATTTAACCCTTCGTGAGATACAGAAAATAATCATTACATTGCAGCAGAGTCACCAAATTTCTAACACTTCCACAATTTCATCATCTGAAAGTGATTTTGTTTCCTTTTTATCACTATAAAAATATAAAATGTTATAGTAGGATAACAGAAAGCTGAACTGGAACTTGATGGCATTTAGTTTTCTCTGTGTATTTTAAATAATTGCCTTTTTTCACCCAAAAAAATAATTTTTTTATCTTTATTCCCATCTCAGTGCTGCTGATCTCCTCCAGCCTCTTTCAGCCACTTCCGGACTGTACTCGCTCCAGCATTGACTGCACATCATTGCTCTGGTCCAGCGCCCTGATTTGGAGATATTGATGTGGGCTGGTGACATAGTAAAAACAGGAACCAACATCCCTGGATAGAGAATATGTACAGGGTAGTTTTTCGTAGGAGTTTAATGGGGCCAAAACAGAAACAGAACCAGAGAAATTTAAATAAAATTAACACATTTTATTATTATATCATTAAAATATTGTCCATGTTAAAAAAATGAGCAACTTGTCATTTGTCAGATCATAAGAGATATTCAGAAGCTGTGACAGTGTGGTGTCTTTCCCAACATGTTTGCCCACTAGTGGCTTTCTCAGGGCATTTATTGAGCGGTCACCAGCGCGGTCTCCCAATAATGCCAACCAGGGGCCACCCAAGCTGTGTAGTGGACACGGAAGACGCTGTGTGGCCACAGAGGGCACATCAAGACCAAGAACTCAAGTTGCTTAGAAAAATTTTGGCCGAGGGTGCCAGATTTAAACGCCAGTTTGGTTGGATTTGAGAACCGGCGTTAAAATCTGGCACCCTTTTTCCACAAGGCCTGACCGACCACATTTTCTCTAAGCAACTTGAGTTCTTGGTCTTGGTGTGCCCTCTGTGGAGCCTTTCGTATCTTCTACACCGCTTGGGTGACCCTCAGTTGGCATTATTGGGGGACCGAGCTGGTTAATCCCCCGAGGAAGCCCCTAGTGACGAAACATGTCGGGAAAGACACGACATCATCACAGCTTCTGAATATCTCCTATGACCTGACAAATGACAAGTTGCTCATTTTTTAATATGGACAATATTTTATGTTTTTATGTTGTATTAATAAAATGTGTTGATTTTATTTAAATTTCTTTATTTCTATTTCTGTTTTGGCACCATTAAAATTCCACGAAAAATGACCCTGTACATATTCTCCAGTGCCCTGATGACAATGCCTATGTAATGTGTGCCTGAGCCACTTGTAGTCCCCACTGGGGTGCATGTGATGGTAAGGTGGCGGTAGATCCTTTATTGAGTCATTGCTTTAACCACTTCTGGACCGGAAGATTTTCCACCTTAATGACCAGGCCATATTTTGCGATTCAGCACGGCGTTAATGTAACGGACAATTGCGCAGTCGTGCGACGCTGTACCCAAATAAAACATTTTCCCCACAAATAGAGCTTTCTTTTGGTGGTGTTAAATCACCTGTGCAATTTTTATCTTTTGCACTATAAACAAAAAAAGAGCAACAATTCTGAAAAAAAAAACAATATTTTTCACATTCTGCTATATAACATTCCCAAAAAAATTTAAAAATGAAAATGTTTTAACATTTTAGGCCAATTTGTTTTCTGCTACATATTTTTGGTAAAAAAAAATCACAATAAGTGTATTTTGATTGGTTTGCGCAAAAGTTTTCACGTCTACTAACTACGGAAAAGTTTTATGTCATTTTTATTGTTTTTTTTCTACTAGTAATGGCGGCGATCTGCGATTTGTGGCGGGACTGTGACTTTGTGGTGGACAGATCGGACCCCTAACTGACATTTTTGACACTTTTGGGGGGACCAGTGACATTACTACAGTAATCAGTGCTAAAAATAAGCACTGTTACTGTAATAATGACCCTGGCAGGGAAGGGGTTAACAGTGTGGGTGATCAAGGGGTTAAATGTGTACCTAGGGGTATGTTTCTAACTGTGGGGGGGCGTGGCTTGTGAAATGATCATAGAGACATGTGATCCTATATAGAAGGATCACAGGCACTCTGTGATCATTTCAGGGAGAAGAACGGTCAGCTGTGTTTACAACAGCCGCCCATCCTTCTCTCTCAGCGGGGAACAATCGCGGGTGTCAGGCGCTAATCAGACAATCTGAGCCGCCTGACCCGTGCATCGGCTTCCCTGCTGACGAGCGGGGGCGGGAGCACGCCGGCGGCGGCACGCGCTCGCCCCCTAGCTGCCTGCGCGTGACCGACATATAGCTACGCCGGTTTGCCCAGGAGTGGCTGCAGCAGGCGGTGGTAAAGTGGTAATAAAATGTGTTAATTTTATTTAGATTTTTTTATTTCTATTTCTGTTTTGGCACCATTAAAATCCCACTGAAAACTACCCTGTAAATATTCTCCAGTGCCCTGATGACAATGCCTGTGTAATGTGTGCCTGAGCCACTTGTAGTCCCCACTGGGGGTGCATGTGATGGTAAGGTGGCGGGAGCTCCTTTATTGAGTCATTACATTAAAATGAATATAAGCAAAAGACATTCACATAGTCCACTGACAGCCAGTAAACGCATTTCACACATTAGTGCTTATTCATCACTGTTTTACCGCTGTTTAACCCTCGAAGTGCCGTCACTTTCACTTGTTTACTTCCATTGGTTTTGGCTACGGACCGGGCTGGCACCCAGGCATCTTCAGCAGCTTTGGATCTCCTCGGAACAGCGTGTACCCTGTGTACTCTTCATTTCAATGTGGCAGGGTGACAATTCAGGAGTGCAATTGGGAGACAGGGACAGTGTGTTGTCACCCTATAACAGGAAGTGCCTGAACAAGGATTTTCATAATAAATAGTGTTTGTTACATCTGTTTGATAAGTGTAAAAAAAAAAAAAAAAATAAAGAAACTGTTGATCCTGCCAGAAATCTTGGCAGCTGATAACTTCCTGTGCTCCCTGATTGTGTTGCACTCAGTTACATTGTTCCCTGCAATGTCTGTTGACTACAGAACAGCCCCCCCCCCCCCCCTTTACTTTATGAAGAAGAGGAGAGGGGGAGGTGTTCTGTAGTCTTGTCCTAGGGTAACATCTCTGCTCCACCACAGATACAGTAAAGTGAGTCCCGGTTCACATCAGTGACAGACATCGCATGTGATTCAGAGTGCACTGCTCTGAAAATCACATGCGATGTCTGTGCGATGCAAATTCAGCCATACAGATTGTATACAGATTGTATGGCTGAATTTGCATCGCATTCAGACACAACTCACACAGGACCCTTTTTTGGGTCCGCAAAAGATTCGGATCGCATGGTGGTTCACACCTATGCAATCCGATTTATGTCTGAACTGACAGTTCGCACTGCGATATGTGAACTGATCTGGGGGTGTCGTTAACTTTGTATTGACACCCCCAGCAATTCGCATATGGCAGTGTGAACTGCCTGCAAGTTGAATGCGATGCGGAAACCCGCAGTGGATTTGCAGGGTTCCCGCATTGCACCAGTGTGAACCGGCACTAAAGGCTGGATTCACGCTAATTTCTTTTTCATGCTTTCTGCAGAAAACTTTTTAGCATAGCTTCCTATGGAACACTGCCTGCGATTTGAGTGTGATGCGGGAACCCGCAGTGGAGTTGCATATATGTGATCCGACACTTAGTGAGTGGTTTCACCCTGGGACAGGAGATGTGTTACGGCAGGATCACCAGGTAAAAACAAAACAGAAAAATTGCCTAAAAATCTAAACATCTAAAGGCTGATATGACTAAAGTGATTGTAAATTATCACCTTCTAAAACAACCCATTCAGTTTAAAATAGAAATAAAAGCTAAAACATTTAGTGTATAGATTAAAAAAAAACATATAAATACCCTTTTTCCATTTTTTATAAGTGATCACATTCCCTCTGTTCTCAGCTGCATAAGAGCTGGGGGGAGGAGACACAGCAGCACACTGAACTTCCCGGCAAGTAGCTGTGCAGCGGCATCATGTCAGAACAAGTCTAATCATTGGAGGAGAGTACTCTGAGTTCCCAGCATAGGTAGAGAACAGACCACGATGTGCCCTCCTGCTTAGTGCGGTCAGATTTAATAGGAAAGCCGAGGGACTGGCAGGGATTTCACATAAAGGAAGCAATACAAAGAGAAGAGGAGACTTTCTCATACATGTACACAGTACAGCAGGCAAATATCAGGAACATGAAGTTTTGGGGTAACACTCTGCATTAAGGTAAAAAAAACTTTCTATGGTCAGCACTTCCCATCCCCCCTCCCCAAGCCATCTTTAACCACTTCAGCTCCGGAAGGTTTACCCCCCTTCATCACCAGGTCATTTTTTGCGATACGGCACTGCGTTACTTTAACTGACAATTGTGCGGTTCGACGCTGTACTCAAATAAAATGTCTGTCCTTTTTTCCCCCACAAATAGAGCTTTCTTTTGGTGTTATTTCATCACTTGTGCAATTTTTATTTTTTCCGCTATAAACAAAAAAAGAGCGACAATTCTGAAAAAAAAACAATATTTCTTACATTCTGCTATAAAACATAATCAATACAAAATAAATAAAAAAAATCTAATTTCCTCATCAATTTAGGTCAATACGTATTCTGCTACATTTTAGGTAATAAAAAAAAATCCCAATATGCGTAAATTGATTGGTTTGCTAGAAAGTTATAGTGTCTACAAACTATGAAATAGATTTATGGAATTTTTATTTTTTTACTAGTAATGGCGGCGATCAAAGACTTATAGCTGGACTGAGTGTGTCAATAGACGTACACAGATAAATATATTCCACTCGCGCCAATGGATATTGTGAATATCTATAAATAAATATTTATATTTATTTAAATACATTTTTTTATTTTTATGTGTATGCATTTTTTACAATTCGTAATAATTTTTTTGGATTTTTATCTTTACACTAATTTTTTTTCACTTATTTAATCTACATTGGTTATAAATTTATATGAACTATTATTTTGATTGATTTTATGTAATTACATTTATTGTTGCAAGCGCTATGGGAAGTGTGCATTAGGCATACTTATTTTATCATACAATAGACTCACACAGCCCGGCTCGGAATCAAGTCTGCACAAGTGCCCCCATACCCAGCAACTTGCCATGGGGGCACACAGAAGGAAGGAAGGAGGAGCCGAGAGCACTGGCGTGGAACCCCAGAAGAAGAAGTTGGGGGCCAAATCATTGCATTGCAGTATACCATGTTTATTATTTAAAAAAAAAATGAACTTATTTTGGAATCACTTGTGCTACTAAAATAGTCTGTAATTAGGGTTTGTTCATATCAGGTGGGGTGCAAAAACAAATGCAAATTCACATTTTTCATCACACTGTGCAAAAACGCGCTGCCTTTTGCAGATGCTTGTGGGTGCCAATCATTCCTCATTCACCCAATGCAGCTAGCAAATGCGCACATGTTCGCGGCAGCCATAATGCATGGTGTCGCAGTACCATACATGTGTGGTGCGATTATAAAAAAGCATGCCAGAGCCTTTTGTGAACATTTCACGTGCAAAGGGAATGGTTAAGGTTTGTAATTCCGCGCTATGGATCTGATTGATGTATGGCTGCTGCCTCAACTAGGACTAACCACCTGAGTGGTGTCTATGCAGGGCTGCTGATGGGGGGGACCACCAGTCCTCCTGTAGGGGGCCCGGGCACAGAGGGGGGTCCAACAGCATGGGGAATCTGTGCGGTCGGGCAATTACAGAAGGAAGCCCTGTGCGGCTCTCTGCAGCAGCTGAAAGCCGGTTTCTCCCCTCTTGCCAGCTTTCAGCTGCTGTGGGGAGAGACACAGACACAGGTCATTTTTCCTGAAATTGCTCCCCCTCCCGCAGCGCTGCAGGCTTCCTGTCCTGTAAAAAAATAACAAATTGTAAAAAATAATAATAATAATAATAAACATTGTAATAAAGAATTTAAAAAAAATTGTAAAATAAAATCATTTTAAACATTTTTAACATTTTTTTAAAAATGTTTTTTTTAAATGTAAAAAACAATTAAGGGCTAATTCACACAAGTTCTCTGTTATTGTCCGCTAATAATGATTTTAGTGTATTTTTTGTCAAAATATTGTCCTGATATATTCTGGGGGGGGGCTGTCAGGTAGGCTGTACGGGGCCCCGTGATTTCTAAAAGCCGCCCTGCCTCTATGTGATGGATATTTACAAAAGGGAAGTGAGTGTTGGCGCTGCTCTACGTTACCTCCAGGTATTGACTTTTATATCAAATCTGCTTTGATGTTTTTTTTTACAGTAGTATAGGAACTATTACTGCCAATCTAACTACCAACTAGGTAATACCAATTGATAAAATAATTAGAGGAATAAAAGTGTGGCACTACTCTATATGTGCACTTCAAACTTAAATAGTCACCACATTCTATACAAAATTTAAATATAAAAAATTCAATGTCTGTATCCACAAAAGAAACATGTGCTATATGTGCAAAAACCTCTATGTGCAAAAACTGCTCCTATTTTCAAAAATCATGATAAACAATAATGTGCAATTTGTTTTTGCAATTCAATTAACATAAAAGTTCACAATCTGTGAAAAACATTAATGGTGCAAATCCGCCAAAAAGTGCAAGTGCTGAAATTGAATATATAATGGTCATACATAAAACTCAGCATACGATACGGTGTTAGATGAATAAATAAATAAAGGTGAAATCCTATAAGTTCATAAAAAGTGTATAGCGTCCTTTAATTTCACTCTCGCCTTGGCCTTGCTGCTCCTTGTAGTGCCATCGGTGAAACGACATACAATCTTGCTGTTACAAGGCTTGGTCTATAGTCTAGGGCTGGCCATACCTCTTCAATTTTCTTGAACAATTTTCCTTTGGATTTACCTTAACCTATGTAAAGCAAGGACCTTCCTAATTGGATACAATTGAAAGTTGTTTAGTTTTGACCTCATATTATATGTTTTTTTGGTAAATCTTAGGGCTCTTTCACACGGGCGGTCCGATCACATCCGCCTGTCAGTTTTTTAGGCGGATCTGATCGGATCCTCCATGCAGCTCTATGGGGCAGCGGGTGTCAGCGGAGGTCACCTCCGCTGACACCCGCTGCCATCCGCATCCGATCCTGTGCTGAAATCTGGACGGATGGAAACCCTATTTTTCCATCCGTTCAGTAATCGGAGCGGAGCGGATCTGATGAGAGCGGACAGGCGGTCCGCTCTCCTCCGATCCCCCATAGAGGGCAGCGGGTGCTGAGACACCTCCCTCTCCGCTCTGCAAGCGGAGACGGAGCTGTCATCCCCCCGGCTCAGCGGGGATCGCGGATCGATCCCCGCTGAGCAACACGGATCCGCCTGCGGAGGCGGACCGTGTGAAAGAAGCCTAAAGGAAAATTGTACAAAAAAAACTGAACATGTATGGCCAGCCTTGGTCTATAAGTAAAAAGTTGGGGTAACGTGACAACCTGGGTGTTATTTCCCAAAAATTGTAATTTTTTTCCCCTCAAAATTGGTCTGTTTTTAAAGCGGAGTTCCGGGCACAAAATCAATATTTTTTTTTTTGTGCCCGTCCGCTTGTTCCCCTTCACCTGAAAAGGAATTGGATAGTTAGGTTTTTTTTTTTTTTTTATTTACTCACCTTGTAATTGAAGATCGAATATACTCACCTAGTCTTCACTTCCTCCCTCTGTGCCGCGGCTCCGCCGTCACTTCCGGGCTTGCACTGATTCCTGGGAGCTGAACGTCATCGCTCCCAGGAATCAATGCGACGGCACCGGCCCCGCTCGTCACTTCCGGGTGACGCCGCATTCCCCTGCTAAACAGCTTCTGGGCATGCCCAGAAGCTGTGGAGGAATGCGGCGCCGCACCGGAAGTGACGAGAGGGGCCGGTGCAGCGCATTCTGGGACAAGAAGACGCCGAAGAGGACCGCGCCGGCTTCAGCTGCCCACAAGAGAGATGGAAACGCTGTGGAAGAAATTTTATAAGTGAGTATTTCTTCTAAAAGGTAAGTGCGAACCGGGACAGATCAGAGGCTAGCCATTGTGGAATGTGCTAGCCCTGACTGTCCCGGGGGTATGTTTATTAAAAAATGACATCTGTGCCCGGAACTCCGCTTTAAGTACAATTAGCAAATTGGGATATAGATTACACATAGACCCAACTGCTTAGGAAAAAAACACACTTTTCGGCTGCAGTGTGTTGTGCCAAGGTGTGCATCAATGTATGCTAACGCACTTTGAGTTCGATTTACTAAGGGCCAATAGACACCCTGCAAGTGCAGTTGCTCCAGAGCTTAGTAAATGAGCAGAAGCTCTGCTGACTTCCATCATCCAATCATGTGCAAGAAAAAATGCTGTTTTTTTTTTTCCCTTGCATGTGATTGAATATTCTTTGTAAAGTGAAACTTGACCTCATTTACTAAAATCTGAAGCAACTGCACTTGCAGAGTGCGCAGTGTATTTGCCTTTAGTAAAGCAACCCCTTTGAATGCACATGTGATGCAGCACATCAAAACGCACGGCAATACACTACCTTGTGTTGTGGTGCTGCATTGCAAAAAAATAGCGCATGTCTATTTTTTTTTTTTTTTATGTTTTTGTGCATTGCTAGCTCATTTAGGCCCCTTTTACACCTGTCCGTTCCGTTTTCTGCTCAGCGGGGGATCGATCCGCTGATCCCTGCTGAGCAGGCGGATGACAGCTCCATCTCCGCTCTTTGTGCGGAGACGGAGCTGTCAGATCCCCACTGTCCTCTATGGGGGATCGGATGAGAATGGACCGCCTGTCCATTTTCATCCGATCCGATCCGCCAGACCGATGGAAAATAAGGTTTCCATCCGTCCTAATTTGACGGGCAGGATCGGATCGGATGTCAGCGGACATGTCTCCGCTGACATCCGATGCCCCATAGAAATGCATAGGGCATCCGTTCACATCTGCCTGAAAAACTGACAGACGGATCTGAACGCTCCGCAAGTGTGAAAGGGGCCTAATTTGGGTTGTCTTAATGTAATGCACATTAACATGTGAAAAAGAAAACCACACACATTAACGCATCTACTTTAAAGCACTGAGGTTGATTTACTAAAGGCAAAAAACTGTGCATAATAATATTATTATTCATGTATGGGAAGTAGATTTGATATTTTGCCACGGGTTGATTTACTAAAGGCAACTAGACTGTGCACTTTGCAAAGTGCAGTTTCTC
The DNA here is from genome assembly GCF_965119305.1 of Pelophylax lessonae. Lineage (NCBI taxonomy): Eukaryota > Metazoa > Chordata > Amphibia > Anura > Ranidae > Pelophylax > Pelophylax lessonae. Next base: position 212,027,447 of record NC_138777.1, on the reverse strand, counting down.
CAGAGATTAGTAAATGAGCAGAAGCTCTGCTGACTTCCATCATCCAATCATATGCAAGAAAAAATTTGTTATTTTCCTTGCATGTGATTGGGTATTCTTTGTAAAGTGAAACTTTACCTCATTTACTAAGATTTGGAGCAACTGCACTTTGCATAGTGCACAGTCTATTTGCCTTTAGTAAATCAACCTCTTAGATCTCTGTTCAGACCTTGGTGTCCTGGTACAGTGGGGTTGATTTACTAAAGGCAAATAGTCTGTGCACTTTGCAAAGTGCAGTTGCTCCATTGCTTAGTTAATGAGGGAAAGCTTCACTTTGCAAAGAGTACCCAATCACATGCAAGGAAAATAACAAAAACAACATTTTTGCTTGCACATGATTGGATAATGGAAGTCAGCAGAGCTATTTTCCTTGCATGTGATTGGGTATTCTTTGCAAAGTGAAGCTTTCCCTCATTTACTAAGCTCTGGAGCAACGGCACTTGCAGAGTGCAACTGCGCTTTGCAAAGTGCACAGTCTATTTGTCTTTAGTAAATCAACCCCACTATACCAGGACACCAATGTTTGAACAAACTTAGAATTGCAGGAAGTGACTGCAGAATACAGCTCATCCAGCTTTCGTGGTACAACTTTGTATTTAATTGAAACAAAAGTCACTCCAGCTACAGAAGAACTACAACTCCCATCCTGCTAGGCAGCAGCTGTATCAGAGGAAGCTGCTGCAATCTGTCCAGCAAAACCGCTCTAAAATAACACAAAAATAAAAATTCCCCCGGGACTTGTACTCCACCTGGAGCTCAAAGCCATAAACAGCATTTATCTATCTCAACAATGTAACAATCCAATTCAGCAATTCTATCAGCAGAAGTCAGGAGGAGTTCAGGAAAGATCACTTACTGTTGGATATGGAGGCCAAGGAGTTCAGAATCTTCATTATAAAATGAAGTGAATTTTCACTACAGCTATCCAATCATGTGAAAAGTAAATCCCTGTTTACTTATTTCTTCTGCACATGATTGGGTGTTCAGAGTGAACCAGAATTTCCATTTTCAAATGATTGGGTGATTGCAATTAATATTCGCACCATTTTATGAGTGAAGGTTTTCAACTCCTTTAGTGATTCAACCTTATGGGGGAGACTTACTAAAACTGATGCACACAGAATCTGGGGCAGCTGTGCATAATAACCAATCAGCTTCTAACTTCAGTTTGTTTAATTAAGCTTTGACAATAAAACCTGGAAGCTGATTGGTTTCTCTGCACAGCTGCACCAGATTCTGTGTGCACCCGTTTTAGTAAATCTCCCCCAATGTGTTCCCCTCATTGCACCTCTCTGTCTCCACCCAGAACAGGATGCTGGGAGATCCTCATTACTGGGAAGACTTGGGGCTTATTCACATTTGTGCATTGTAGCAACCTACGCTAAAATATGCATTACCGCAAAGCATGGCAGTGCACCTGCTGTATGTATGGGGCATTGGGATAGATTTACTAAAGGCAAATTGACTGTGCACTTTGCAAGAGCAGTTGCACCAGAGCTTAGTAAATGAGCAGAAGCTCTGCTGATTTCTATCATCCAATCATGGGCAAGCAAAAATTCTGTTTTTTTCCTTGCACGTGGGTATTCTTTGTAAGGTGAAACTTTACCTCATTTACTAAGCTCTAGAGCAGGGATATGCAAAATGTGGCCATCCAGATGTTGCAGGACTACAAGTCCCATGATGCAAAGCAAGACTGACAGCCACAAGCATGACACCCAGAGGCAGAAGCATGATGGGACTTGTAGTTATGCAACATCTGGAGGGCCATAGTTTGCATATCCCTGCGAGCAACTGCACTTGCAGAGTGCAACTGCAGTTTGCAAAGTACACAGACTATTTGCCTTTAGTAAATAAACCCAGTTGTGATAAAAATTAATTTTGAATTGCATCCTAACGCATTGTACAGTTGAACCAAGCTCTAACTAGCAGGGCCCTCTGATTCCTTTTGTATCAAATTGTATTGTATTGTATTGTCTACCTTCATTTTGTTAAGCATTGTGCAAACTGTTGGCACTGTATAAATTCAGTATAATAAAATAATAACCCAGCTCAGCACAATGCACCACCACACATATACCATGCATTGTGGTGTGCTGCGTTGTTAAAAAAAAAAAAAAGTTATACAGGTTTTTTTATCGGTTGTGACAATAATAATGAATGGGCTGCCTTAGGCCCCTTTCACACTTGTGCGACTTGTAATGCGATTTGGGATTGCAAAATCGCATGACAAGTCGTTCTCTATTATTTCCAATGAGTACCATTCATATCTGTGCGACTTGAAGTCGCACCGACTTCAATGTACTCCCTGCACTACTTTGGCACGATTTTGATGCATTTCTAGATTGTAAGCTCTAACGAGCAGGGCCCTCTAGTTCCTCCTGTTTTGAATTGCATTGTAACTGTATTGTCTTCCCTCACATTGTAAAGCGCTGCGCAAACTGTTGGCGCTATATAAATCCTGTATAATAATAATAATTTTGAGGTCCAAAGACATTCAAGCCAAGTCAAACTCGCATTAAAATCACGGCAAAATCGCTGTAAAATCGTGCGACTTTAAAGTCGCACAAGTGTGAAAGGGGCCTTAGTGCAACGCACATTAATGCATGTCTGACACATCTTAACACATAGGCCTGAAAGCATGACAATGGTACACTTAAGTGCGAATGAGCCCTTATAGCTGTCAGTGGACAGGCATAGCAGAGAATAGACACAAGTCAGATGATAGTATTAATAATACATACACAACACCCCACCCACATCACCCCCAGACTATCACCCCAATATTCTACCCAGAACTCGTTAATGTCTGATCGGCCAATCCAGAGCTAATCATGAACCATCTTTTCCAGTATTGGGGGGTCATTGTACAAAATGTGTGTGTGATTGGGATCAAAGAGGCTGCTCACTTTAATCGCCGGTTCACACTACCGCGACGCTACTTCGGGTGGCGACCTCCGAGGTCGCGGTGCGAGCAGCGCGCCGCGACCTCGGAGCGGCCGCCACGGACTTCATAACATTGAAGTCTATGGCGGTCGCCTCCTGGTCGCCCCAAAGAAGCTCCGGACCCTTTTTCTAGGTCGGAGCGACTTGTGTCGCTCCTATTAGAACGGGTCCGCAGCTTCCCTATGGGAGACGACCTGCGGCGACCTGTGAGGTCGCCTCACAGGTCGCCCTAGTGTGAACCGGCACTAAATGTGAATATTAGTAAAAAAGGTTAAGATGTGTCCACTTTCAATACCCAAACGTGGTAGAAAAAATCATTTTTTTTTTAATTTCCCTTGCACATGTGTTTAATGTGAACATAGGTGTGCAGAGTGAACAGTCTCTATTACTTTAGTAAATCAGTGGGGAAGATTTACTAAAATTGGTGCACACTAAGAATCTGAAGCAGCTATGCATAGTAACCAATAGGTATCTAATGCCCCGTACACACGCGTCGAAAATTGGCAGGGAATTTTCGGCCAACGCCCGATCGGCCGATTTTCGGCTTGTTAGTATGATGCTTCCGACAACCAACTCCGACTTTTCGGCCGAAAAAAATCTGGTGTGCAGGCTATAAAATTTTTGTTGGCCGTCAACACAACGGCCGATTTTCGTGCAGTCAGTACAGATTTCGACAGGGAAAAATCTGATGAGCAAGTCTGGGCATGCTCAGAGAAGAAAGAACACAAAGAAAGCAAACCAACACATGACATCACTTCTGAAGTAGAATTTTGTTGGCCGAGAAAATTTGTGTGCAGTCTAGGCACATTCCAACCAACAAAAAACAACTTGGACAAAAGTCTGACGATCGGTCGGCCGATAATCGTTGCGTGTGTACGAGGCTTAACTTCAGCTTGTTCTATTAACCACTTACCGCATATCAACATACCGATACGTCGGTACACTTTGCGGGTTTATACCGGGATGATGCCTCTAGTTAGAGGCATCATCCCGGTACCGTGGTTTGAAGCCGACGGTCGGCTTTCCGTCGGTAACGACCGATGCGGGAGCCGCTCGATCGTTACCCGGGGGGGCGGGAGGGGACGTCCCCCCCCCCTCCCGCCGCCTTCCGTGGCTTTGCCCGGGGCTCCCATCCCACCGGGAGCCTCGAGCACCCAGGCGGCACGTCCGCCGGCTGGATGGAGTCCCGATGAATGCCGGAAACGGCATCGATCGGGGCTCCGATGACGTAACCCGGAGGCGGCGTCCATGACGTCACTTCCGGGTTACTGTGCTGCAAAAGGCGGCAAATTTAAAAAACGGCTGTATGCAAAAATGCCGTTTTTGGCGTTTTGCATACAGGGAAGTGTAGTGGAGGGGTCTAGGGTCTTTTAGACCCTCGATCCCTCCATAAAGTGTACCTGTCACACATATTGCTGTCACAAGGGACGTTTACATTGCTTGTGACAGCAATAAAAGTGATCAGATTTTTTTTTTTTTAAAAAACCTGTAATAAAGTTTAAAAAAAATAAAAAATAAATAGGAAAAAAAAAAAAAATTCGCCGCCCCCGTCACCGTTAGCTCGCGCACAAAAAAAACGTATACGCAAGTCAAGCCGCGATCGCCAGAGCGTGCGCAATAATTTAAAAAAAAGAGCTACACTCTACCTCTAAACTGGTAACCGTTAAATAAATTTAAAGCGTCGCAGATTGAGATCTCTATTGACCGTAGTTTGTCGCCATCCCACGGGGGGGGCGCAATTTTAAACTGTAACATGTTGGGTATCTATTTACTCGGCGTGACATCATCTTTCACAATATACAAAAAAAATGGGCTAACTTTACTGTTTAGTATTTTTTAAATGCAGTGAAATGTGATTTTTCAATTTTTTTTCCAAAAAAATGGCGTTTTAAAGACCGCTGCGCAAATACCGCGTGACAAAAAGTTTTGCAATGACCGACATTTTATTCTCCAGAGTCTTTGCTAAAAAAATATACATAATGTTTGGGGGTTCTAAGTAGTTTTCTAGGAAAAAATACTGCTTTTAACTTGTAAACAAAAGGTGTCCGAAATAGGGCTGGGGCTTAAGTGGTTAAGCTTTGACAAGAAGCTGATTGGTTACTATGCACAGCTGCACCCGATTCTGTGTGCACTTGTTTTAGTAAATCACCCCAGTGTGTGTGTGTTTGTGATACTATGGGGTTGATTTACTAAAAACAAATAGACTAAGCCCCCATTCACACTGGGGCGACGCTACAGCGCGCCGCGACCTCGGAGCGGCCGCCACGGACTTCGTAACATTGAAGTCTATGGCGGTCGCCTCCTGGTCGCCCCAAAGAAGCTCCAGACCCTTTTTCTGAGTCTGAGCGACTTGTGTCGCTCCTATCAGAACGGGTCCGCAGCTTCCCTATGGGAGGCGACCTGCGGCGACCTGTGAGGCGACCAGGTCGCCCCAGTGTGAACGGGGGCTAAGAGAGAATTCTTTATTTTATTTTATTTTTTCTTTTCTTTGTTTATAGATTAATCGGTGCTTATGGTATTGATAACTCTTCAAAGGGGACAAATGACTTTAGGCTGCTTGCATGTTACTGTTATTTATCGTTGTCACCATATATGCAATTGTTTTCTTTGTTACCTTGTATTATTACTATTGAAAACTTTAATAAAGAAATATTGAACATAAAAACAAATAGACAGTGCACTTTGCAAATGTAGTTGCTCCAGAGCTTAGTAAAGTAAATGAAGCTCTGCTGAACTCCATCATCCAATGATGTGCAAGCAAAAATGTTGTTTTTCTTTTAATTTTCCTTGCATGCCATTGGGTTTTCATTGCAAAGTGAAGCTTTGCCTCATTTACTAACCTCTGGAGCAACTGCACCTTGAAGAGCACAGCTGTACTTGCAAAGTGTACAATCTATTGGCCTTCGGTAAGGCTGGCCTTACATTTTCAATCATCTTGTAGAATTTCCCTTAAGATTTTTCAAAAACGATCTAATATTAGGTCAAAACGAAACAAGTTTCAAGTGTATCCAAATAGGTAGGACCTTCCACTACATAGTTTAAGGCAAATCTAAAGGAAAATTGTACAAGAGAATTAAATATGTATGACCAGCCTAAATCAACCCCTGTATGTTTGTGTATATGTGTCCTTGTGTTGTATTGTTAGTATGTGTGTTGGATGTGTAAGAGGAGCCTGCTCCCATCTAACCACCCCCCCCCCCCCCCACCAGAGATGTATAGTAACTAAGTAGAACTACTGAACTACTTCACTACTGTACTTAAGTACCGAAAGGCGGTATCTGTACATTCCTGGAGTATAATTTTTTTCTCCTACTTCCACTTTTACTTCACTACATTTTTACAATGATTTCAATACTTCTACTCCGATATTTTTTTTGTTGTGCTGCATAGTTACTCGTTACTATTATAAAGATTACCACTGCCAGAACAGTAGATGGCAGGTTTCATGAAGCTCAAAACATGTGTATTATCAGCGCATACGAAAATAAATGCTACTGTATGTATAAATAAAAGCTGCATTTGAAATAATAAAAGACAATATGATGTTCAAACTTTTGACTTCTTTCTTTAATAACTACATAACACAGTACTTGTACTTTTACTTTCAGTACTTGAGTAGCATTTTTTTTTTCAAAACTACTGGTACTTTTACTTTCAGTACTTGAGTAGCAAAATTTTTAAAAAAACTACTTGCAATACTTAAGTACAAAAAATGTTGAATACTTTAGTACTTCTACTCAAGTCACTTTTTGATCGAGCACTTGTACTTTTACTCAAGTATGGGTTTCGAGTACTTTATACAACTCTGCCCACACACACACACACACACACACACACACGAACAGAGGAGGGGTCCTCCATTTGTGTTAAATAGATAATAGATAATGTAATAGAGTTCAGATCCCTTTTTTATTGAATGATTAACAAAACTGAAGAGACAACAAGTTTTGGAGGTTTAACCCCCTCCCCCCCCCCCCCCTTCTTCAGGGTCTAAGTATAGGATGTAAATACCTGGAATAAATTAAAACAACTTCAGTAATGTGCCTGGATTAAAAGAAGCTTGGAGAAGTCTGATATGCATCAGCAGATAACATTCAGTGTATGTGTGTTGTCACCGTGGGGTTAATTTACTAAAGGCAAATAGACTGCGCACCTTTTGAAGTGCAATTGCTCCAGAGGTTAGTAAATGAGGTGAACTTTTACTTTGCAAAGAATATCCAACCACATGCAAGGAAAATAAAAAATAAAAAAAACAGCATTTTTGCTTGCACATGATTGGATGATGGAAGTCAGCAGAGCTTCTGCTCATTTACTAATCTCTGGAGCAACTGCACTTTGCAAAGTGCACAGTCTATTTGCCTTTAGTAAATCAGCCTGTGGCAGAATATCAAATCTACTTCCCATACATGAATAATAATAATATTATAATAAGGCGGATTTACTAATATATTTGAGAATGTGTGTGAAGATTCACTTCCATCACCCAATCATGTGTAAATGAAATAAGTAAACAAGGATTTGCTTTTCACATGATTGGATGATGGAAGTGGATATTTATGATAGTTTATTGTGAACTTTCTGAAAATGTGTAGACAAACAATCGGCTGAAGGTCGGCTCTGTGTGTGATAAAATCGCTACTATATAAATGTCTGAGACTCTACATGATACATATAATATGAGGAGATAATAGATGCAGCGGGGCTCTGATCGCCCAGTTGTCAGTGGAAGAGTTTGTTGGTCATATCAGATCGTCCAACCAGCACACTGAGCAGGAGATTGGACTGGGTAATCGGCCTACACTGGGCCGGGGTGGTGGGATGAGCCCATCGGTTAAGCAGCTGTGACCCCATACAGACAATGACACAATTATTCACCATCTGAGCTCAACAATATATAGAATTACTGTGTTAGTAATTACAGATACTTAAAAAAAAAACCTAACAGATGTATCGCCCGATTTATGGACAATTCTGCAGTGTCCTAGGAACAGAAGGTGTCCACAGAAAATGTCCCAAAATACACACTTTAAACCTCCAGATATTAAACCTCCAGGACATTTGTCTGTGTATGGTGTCTGTGCCATCGTTCAGGATTTCTGAGCTGGCAGATTGGAATTACATAATGGGACTTTGCTGGGTGGAAAATGGCTGAACAATCCAGTTCTATGGATTCTAGTTATCTGTCATCGGCCATGTGGCAGGATCGATCAGATGAAAATTCAACAGATGTTTTCTTAAATGACCGATCTACCTTAAATTTGCACCTTCCTTATAGACCTCTGTTGTTTGTCTGTGGGTAGCAAATTAGTAAGATAGAAATTCCAGAGCTGGATAGATAGATAGATAGATAGATAGATAGATAGATAGATAGATAGATAGATAGATAGATAGATAGATAGATAGATAGATAGATAGATAGATAGATAGATATGTATCTATCTGTAGGTATACATTGCATACATGTACAATTTCAAATAGGGCACTGGTATATACATATATATATGGTTGCGTATGTGTGATATATATATATATATATATATATATATATATATATATATATATATATATATATATATATATATATAATTTGTAAAATGAAATAGATAGATAGATAGATAGATAGATAGATAGATAGATAGATAGATAGATAGATAGATAGATAGATAGATAGATAGATAGATAGATAGATAGATAATTTCTCCTGTATTTAATTTTATCATAACCATACTGTCTGTCCTCATGTTGTTGTGTAAACCTTTGGCACTATATAAATCCTGTATAATCATAATAATAATAATATTAATAACAATAGATAGATAAATAAACATTAATCACCTTCTAAATATGTATATATATATATATATATCACACACACACATATATAAATATATATAAATATATATATATATATATATATATATATATATATATATATATGAATATATATATATATATATATATATATATATATATATATATATATATATATATATATATATATATATATATATATATATATATATATATATATTTACACATAGTTCTATTTTTATATTATAGTTTCTCAATAGTGAAGTATTGAGAAGAATTAAAAACTTTAAGGGGAGTAATAAGTTGCATTTTCCCACCGAGGAAGCCTTCAGACCTCAATCTTTTGTCTGTGGGTGCTAAATGAGGCAATCAGCAAGTTAAAAGTGCGATAGATAGATAGATAGATAGATAGATAGATAGATAGATAGATAGATAGATAGATAGATAGATAGATAGATAGATAGATAGATAGATAGATAGATAGATAGATAGATAGATAGATAGATAGATAGATAGATAATTATATCTATCTACAGATATTTATATACCTGTATTATTAAAACCGTGGCTGTGAGTAATAAACCTCCATTAAATTTAGGCCACCCACATAAATAATTAATCAGTTCCAGGCTTCCACCTAGGCAGCCAAATGGCCGAGATGTCACCTTTGATGCTGCAATTCACAAGGATCTTTTGTCACATGTAAATACCCCCGACCAGAACACAAATCACTTAAGCAGAGATCCCTCAGAGGAAATACATTCGATTATCCTGCACTTAATAACAAAACAATAAACAGAAAATTAATTCGCTGAGTAGATTATACAAGGCTGCGACAAATTAGCGCAGGTTTGCCCCATCAGCGCCTATGTCGCAGCTCTAAGAGCGCTAATAACATTTTTAGAAGGGATGAGACGAGCACTGACCCTCCTCACACACATACAGCCAGGAACTCCTCTCTAATCACAGTTTGGTCTGCAATAAAAATAAACAGCCCTGCAAAAGCACTTGACATTTTTTTACAACTTTTTTTCCTTCTAAATACTTTTTTTTTGTTTTTCTGCGGTACATTTCAAGAGTGCAAATATCCCAATGTTTGACCATCAATTATAGATGACCACAAACAGCCCAGTATACTGCCCTGTGACAGGCTGCATTAATATTAATTCCTCCCAAAGACTGAAAGTCTTCCAGATTCACGGGGGAGGGGGAATAGAGTTGCCCTTTCATATGAAAATAATATAAAGTAAATACATTTTATATAATAAAAAATGTTGAAAAAATAAATATATAGCATATGTAAATACAGTATAACAGCAACTGAAAAAAGTATAGCAACACTAGAGATATAATAAGAAAAAGAAAGAAAGAAATAAGAAAAAGAAAGAAAGAAAGAAAGAAAGAAAGAAAGAAAGAAAGAAAGAAAAAGTACAATGTACAACTCCCATATATCTATCGATATATATATATATATATATATATATATATATATATATATATATATATATATATAACAGAGAAATAAAGAAAGAGAGAAAGAAAGAGAGAAAGAAAGAGAGAAAGAAAGAAAGAAAGAAAGAAAGAAAGAAAGAAAGAAAGAAAGAAAGAAAGAAAGAAAGAAAGAAAGAAAGAAAGAGTACAATGTACAACTCCCATATATCTATCGATATATATATATATATATATAGAGAGAGAGAGAGAGAGAGAGAGAGAGAGAGAGAGATAACAGAGAAATAAAGAAAGAGAGAAAGAAAGAAGGAAAGAAGGAAAGAAGGAAAGAAAGAAAGAAAGAAAGAAAGAAAGAAAGAAAGAAAGAAAGAAAGAAAGAAAGAAAGAAAGAAAGAAAGAAAGAAAGAAAGAAAGAAAGAAAGAAAGAAAGAAAGAAAGAAGGAAAGAAAAAGTACAATGTACAACTCCCATATATCTATCGATATATATATATAGATAGATAGATAGATAGATAGATAGATAGATAGATAGATAGATAGATAGATAGATAGATAGATAGATAGATAGATAGATAGATAGATAGATAGATAGATAGATAGATAGATAGATAGATAGATAGATAGATAGATAGATAGATAGATTTCTGACAGTTTCACTTTGCAAATGACAACCTTAAAAAATATAAATTCTATATCTGTGCTTGCATCACAAACTAATAAAAACTTGAAAATAAACTAAAAAAAAAATAGATAAATGATTAACAGAAAGTAAAAATAAAAACAGACACCCTGTACCCACAGATAGCTGTAACACAACAAGTGTTTATTTAATTGGAAAATAAAAGACACGAAAACAGTCAGGAATGGTCAGTCTCAGGACAGCAGAATTTAAGATACAGCAACAGACGAAAGAAATAAATCATAAATTCAACAAGAGGGAAAAAAATAAATTAAAATTATATTCTTAGTTTTAATAAGAAAAAACGCATAAACTGGACGAAATATCACTTAATATAGACGAGTCTGAATAAACTGCTATTTTTAGATATTTTTTGGAAAATAACAATAAAAAAAATGTAAAAAAAAAAAAAAATTAAAAAAAAAAAAGCACAAAGATCCAGTGAACTGAACTTTAAATATTTGGGATAAAAGGTTTCTAAATAACAAGCTGTTCTATAGAATAGAAAGGAGAACGTTTTAAATAATCCTCACAACATTTTCTAGACAAGGTGGTCGAGATAAAGTTGGTCCATATAACTTTTTTTTGGTTAATATTTTTTGGGTAAACCTACCATATTTTTGTATGGTTTTTTTTCTCTCCATGTTCAAGTATATTTAAATTTTCTTCATGTTAAAGATTTAAAATAACCATGTAGAGTCACGTGATCCATGGTTGTCTCCTGTCCATCTGGGTGGCAGTAATGGGGGTATTGCATTGTTCCATGGTGCCAGTTTTGGTTTTGGGTGCATTGGCGTTGGTGGTGGATTGTCAGTACTTAGTGCAGTCGTAAGAGTAAGGGCTACTATGGCGATATATAGAGGGGGCAGACCTGTAGGGGATCTGGCAGCTGGCATTGCTGCCTACCTGGTGCTCTGCCAATGCTGAACCCTCAATGCCAAGGCGGTGAGAGTTGAACATCTCCCTGACGCTGGGGAAAGTCTGCTGTTGGGAGCTGAAGGTGTGCCCGGAGAGGTGGTTGAGCTCTGCCCCATGGTTGAGGTACCAGGATGGTGTTTGGCCAGCGGTGCCCCCTTGTTGGTGGTGGCTGGAGGATAGGACCCCTTCCTGGCTGGAGTTTAGGCTCATGGAGTTTAGAGGGGATGAGGCTCCGCTGTGGTGGTCTGAGATGCCCTCTTCCAGTGTGGAGGGCACGCACATGTGCCCAGTTCTGTCTGATGTATACAGGCTCATGGCCCTCATGCTGCACTGGTAGCTGGCACTGGAGTCCATGCCCTGGGCGCAGGCCTGGCTGTAGATGGAGGGCTGGCTCTGGGCATAGTTCAGGGGCAGAGAGGGCACCATACCTGTCCGGTGGGGTACAGATGGCACTGGGCTCAGCTCCCCATGAGGCGAAGTCCTGATGGTCATGATGTTCTCCACGCTAAAGCCTGACAAACCATTGCTGGAGGAATGGTGGTCGGGGATGGAGCTGTCGGTGGACACGGATGGGGTAGAGGCCACACTCCTTGGGCTATCCTGCATGGCACTGCCACCATCAGGGCTGAGGTTCTCCACCTTGGTAATGACTGGTGGAAGTTCTGGTGACTCGCTCTTGATGATGATCTTCTTCTCCTGGTGGACCTCCTTGGGTGCCTCCAGGTTGGTGATGCCACCTTGGACTTTGCCAGGCTCCTTCTCCTTGTCCTTGTTGGGGTCTTTCTTCTTGAACCTCCTTCTCCTCCTCAAGAAGCTGCCATTCTCAAACATGTTGTAAGAATCAGGGTCCAGGGTCCAATAGCTGCCCTTGCCAGGCTTCTTGTCATCCCTGGGCACCTTGACGAAACATTCATTTAGGGACAGGTTGTGTCGGATGGAGTTCTGCCAGCCTTGCTTGTTCTCCCGGTAAAAGGGGAAGCGGTCCATGATAAACTGGTAGATGCCATTCAGGGTGATCTTCTTGTCCGGGGCGTTCTGGATGGCCATGGTGATGAGGGCGATGTAGCTGTAGGGTGGCTTGACCAAGTCCTTGGGCGCTGAGGGCTGGTGGTGGTGGTAGGGTCCATAGGACCTGCTCATGCCAGAGGTGTACTGCTCGTGCCCAGGGTAGACGCTCATCGGGGTGGGCATGGTGCCATAGGTGCCCGCCGCTCTGTAGTAGTTCTGCTCGCTCAGGTAGGGCACGACCCCCAGGCCATTGGGGTCACCCACGGAGTAACGAGCCTGCATCATCGATGCTGAGATCTGAGAAGGCAGGATTAGGGGGCTCTGGGGGGTCACCCTGGAGCTGGAAGACTCACAATCACAGCCTGGACCTTCAGCTCAGCACCATCCTCAGCTCATGGCCAGGGTAGGTCCACTCCCGGTACCGGTTCTGCCAGGGCTGGAAGGAGGAGGAGGAGGGTGGGGGGTGACTCAAATCTCAGCTCTGCTCTCCTGGACTTCTTTCTCAACTATGGAAAACTTTTCCAAACTTTTTTCTGCGAGCTAAGCTTTTACTGGCAGCCCTCCACACCCTCTTCCACAACTTCTGGCCAATCACGGGGCAGGAAGAGGAGCCAGCAGCCAGTCAGCTCGTAGAGACTTTTCCACAGGACTCTCGCACCAAATCCCTTTTTTTTTTTTTTTTTTTACTTTGCTTATCCAAATATGGAGCAGGCTGGATGGAGCTGAGATTTAAACCCACAGAGCCCCAAAAACAGGGCAAACACAACCTGCAACCTCAGCCTGGGAACTCTGCACAACTTGGCTTACAATTACATTTTCCCTCATTCCCACAATATTTCCTTTATAAATGTATAAAATAAAACAATCCAGCTTTATCCAGAAACCCCAAAAATATATATTGCACGATTAGAGTATCAATTAAAACAACTAAGCCTTCTCCAGAACCCCAAAAATATATACTGCATGAATAAAGAATAAGTTTAAAAAATCCTGCTTCCCCAAAACCCCCAAATATTATATAAATAAAATATAAATTAAAAAAATTCTGCTTCCTCCAGAACCCCACAAAATATATACTGCATGATCCAAGTATAAATTCAAACAATTCAGCTTCCCCCGGAACCCCCAAAATACTGCATGATTAAAGAAAAAAATTAAAACAACACAGCCTTCACAGAACCTCCAAAATATATATTGCATGATTAAAGTATAAATTCAAAAAATTCAACTTCCCCACAGAACCCCCAAAATATATACTGCATGAATAAATAATGCATTAAAACAACCCAGCCTCCCCAGAACCTCCAAAAGATATACTGCATGATTCAAATATAAATTCAAACAATTCTGCCTCCCCCCAGAACCCCCCAAAATAAATACTGCATGATCTAAGTATAAATTCAAACAATTCAACTTCCCCAAGAACCCCCAAAATATATACTGCATGAATAAATAATACATTAAAACAATCCAGCCTCCCCAGAACCCCCAAAAGATATACTGCATGATTCAAATATAAATTCAAACAATTCTGCCTCCCCCCAGAACCCCCCAAAATATATACTGCATGATCTAAATATAAATCCAAACAATTCAGCCTCTCCCAGAACCCCAAAAATATATACAGCATGATTAAAGAATAAACTAAAACAACACAGCTTCCCCAGAACTTGCAAAATATATATTTTATGAGTAAAGTATTTATTACCCCACTCAGCCTTCCTCGGAAATAAAAATGGTAAATTTTAACGTGTAAATTAAAACAAATTCCAGGATCTCTAAAAATATATAATGCATGATTAAAATTCGACTATAATAAGTTTAGAACTATATAAACACTCCACAAATTTAACTCTATTCCTATTTTGTCAGTTTATTAATTACTCCAAATAATAAATACGAATTTCACAATGTGAATTATTTTTTAATTGTATCAACTTGAATTATTTTTAATAGCCCAGGAAAGTAGTTGGTAAAACTGTAATTACGATGTCATGATTTGTACATCATCAGCGCACTTACATTTTTTTATTTTTTTTAGCTCAATTGTTGTTATCATTTTTTTTTTTTATTAAATGAATACACTAATATATCTCTATGTTTTGCTCACGTACAGTAGGTGTGCCTTTTCTTTTTTATATATATATATTTGAGTTTCATTAGACGTCTTTCATTGGAGCTTTTGATGTTTCCATTAGCAGTAATTAGATTTGTTAATCAGAGAGCAGAGTCTGGCTGCTAATGAATGAATATACAGGGATGTTTTGTTTTAGCAAGTACCTGCAAAAATGTCTAAAAGGAGACCCAATTAAGCCGATTGGAGTTCATGAATTTAGCAGCCACAGTGGGGGGGGGTCCAAAATGATCATTTGCGATCTGCAACTTTGTAATCAAAGTGGACTTAAAACAGAAACACTCCCGGGATAGATAAAGGATGTTTTATATATATATATATATATATATATATATATATACATATATATATATATATATATACATATACATATACATATAGATATATACATATCTATATATACTTACACATATATATATATATACACTTACACACACACATATATATATATATATATATATATATATATATCACATACATATATACATATCTATATATATATACACATACATATATACACACATATATATATATATATATATATAATATTTTTTAATATAAATTGATATATATATATATATATATATATATGTATATCAATTTATTTAAAAAAAAAATATTTTTTTTTTTTTGCTAAAGGAACAAAATGAAACATCACGTTGAATTTTCCGCTGAATTGGGTCGAATTTGTAGGCGAGGCAGAAAAGGAGCCTAGGCACGAAATGACTCCCAGATGGAAGTGTGTTTTCTGGGCATTTAAAGTGAACCTGATACTTGTGTTTATTTAATGTAACACTTTCTGTTTTCACATAGCCAGGTTACAGGCGGTGGAGGGGAGTTCAGATGATCCCTGCAAATTGCAGAGGGACACTTCTCCCTGGCCATATGCATGCTGTGGGTGGACATTATAGGATGGGAGAGAGCTAAACCTAGGAGCTTACACACTTATGCAAATTTCCTATTGCTGAATAAAATCTGTAGATGGCAACAGAACAAAATACTGCACATAATGCAGGGGAAATTTCTGATATCTATTAAAATACATATTATAATTTATATATCCAAATCAGGTGAGGAGAGCAGCACAACAGTAATCACAATCGTCGTCCCACAAATCATATATAGAACAAAAGTCAGAAGAATTGCTGCACATAAAATTTATTGGATGAATGATATGTATGGACACTTTATCCAATATATTTTAGGTGCAGCAATCCTTCAAAAAAAAAAAAAAAAAAAAAAAAATATATATATATATATATATATATATATATATATATATATATATATATATATGTATATATAAATAAAATAGAATTCCATTATATATATATATATGTATATATATGTTATTATTTTATATATATATATATATATATATATATATATATATATATATGATTTTATATAAACATATAATATAATACATAGATATAAAAATATATATTTTATATAAAAATAAATATATATAATATATAGATAAATATATATAAATATATATATATATATATATATATATATATATATATATATATATATATATATATTATCAGAAGGATTGCTTCACCTAAAATATATTGGATAAAGTGTCCATACATAACATTCATCCAATAAATTTTATGTGCAGCAATTCTTCTGACTATATATACGCATCAGCAACATCGACAGAATAATATTTGCAATTCACCAGTGTAAAAAATGTGTTTACAATAAATCCTTTCAAATGAATAATGCCCAAATGTCTACCAGTATTTTAAGTAAGGAAATTGTTGGCCTTTTCTGTTTTAGGTTGAATAGTCTAGAGAGGACACATCGAGATCTGTGTATTTTCAACGTTGAATAGCTAAAATAATAAATACAATTAAATTAAAAAATAAAAAATAAATGATTGACTTAATCATTATATTTACTGCAATTATTTATTTAATTAAAGTTGCATACAGGATGGTTGGTGAGGTGAAAGTTTAGTAAACTGACATTAAATTTTCTAGCATAAAATTTGCAGCAAACAAGAAGCAAAAATGTGAGATGGGGTTTTCAGCTTGGTATACAGCGCCACCTGGTGTCACTTACCGACATTGCTGATTGTTCTGAATGATTCTAATGGATGTGATGCCACCCTGCGGTTGTTTTTGAGAATGCACTCTCATGATTTTTTCAGTATGTAAAATACTACCAAATATTGCAAAACAAAAGTCTTACCCCCATCTATGATTGGATTACAGGAACATTAATGATTATAGGTATTGGATGGCGTCCACTAATTTTTTTTCTGCTGCTGAGATCAGGCGATATATCTGGCATAAACATAATTAATTTCATTTAAGTAAATCTGTATGATGTTTAGTTTGCTAAAGCACTGGAGTGGATTTACTAAAGGATTAGAGCATCTTAACATTGCAAAATTATTTTTTTACTTGGTTTAGTACATGAGGTTCGGCAAAGTGAAAATTCACCTTGCAGAGAATATCCAATCATGCACAAGGAAAATTAATTTAAAAAAATATATTTTTGCTTGCCTGTGATTGGATAATTGGAGTCAGCACATCTTTACCTCAATTGTTCAATCACATTTTTACTTTGCAACGTGAACATGTCCTACTCCTGCCAAATCACCGCACTGGGTATCATAAGTTGCCATGCTTATTTTTAGTTTTATAAAATATGGCTCTTCACTTTTTGTTCCAGTGCTGCTGATCTTCTCCATCCTTATTCTGCCACTTTCCATCAACCTGCAATCATTCCACATATGCTTCCTCTGTGACAATGGTAGGCCATTCTTGAATTTGAATTGGAAGACCTTAGTCACCCTATCACAGGAAAGGTCTGATCAAGGACCTTTATGGCAGGATCACCAGATATTATGTTTTAACTAATTGTGGCAGGCACACGGACCAGATAAATCATGCAGAGATAAGGTGGAACTGTTTTGTGTTTTGAAATGGACCTTTTATAATTAAAAAGCCGTCCTTGATCTTCAGTCAGTGACTTTACCTAAGCTAAGATGATGTTGTCAGTCTGCTGCAGGCAGGAGGAAGCATTTCCTCAGTCTCCCCTCCCTCCAGTGCTCTAGACTGCAGCATTTTAACTTTGAAGCATGTCACAAGGTGAGAGGCTGCAGCAGTGGGCTAATAACCTTTTTAAATAAAACATTTCTGTTTTCAATATATACCTTACTTTAGACCCAGTTATGTCATCATTGGGTCTCTGCAGGGCTTCTAATAAGGCAGTACAGCCAGCCCTCCTGTACTGGGCCCGGGCCCCTTCAGTTCAAAAGGAGGGCCTGGACACTTTCTGAGCAGGAGGGCCGACTGTACTGTATTTTTGCAGCCACCGATCCTCTTCTGCCTCCCCCTGCAGTGCTGCTAGCTTCTCCTCCTCCTTCTCCCTCTGGCTGCACTGCAGGGAGATTGGTCCTAGCACACACGCCCTTTCCATCTGCTGTCTGGGCCCCTCGTTTGCCCCTTTCCCCCCTCTTCTTCTCCTCCACTGGCAGCTACTGCGGGCACAAGGGGAGATGCTTCAGGATAGATAGTGGGGAAAGGGACCAGTAAATATGTAATTTACTGGCCCCTTCCTTTCCTGAACACAGTGAGCGATCTGTACCAATCACTGCTGTGTCCGTTCATCACTGAAGCATAGTGAACTGTATTTACTATGCTTCAGTTTGTGAATGAGCAGGAAGCCTCCGAGGGTTTCCTATTCATTCATCAATGCTGCTGAGGCTGCAAAGAAAGGGACTAATAAATCTATGTCCTCTGTCACCTTCAACTGGGAAGAGGGGGCCCCATGAGTTAGGCTGTATGGGGCCACGTGATTTCTAACAGCAGCCCTGGGTCTCTGTGATTTTCTATGCAATGCAGGCAGAGGGAAGGGGTCAGCAGGGTGCTGTACATGGCTTCTTGAAAACATCATGGCCCCCTGCCACAGTACTTCTCTTAGGAGCCATCAGTCCTGATGCAAGCAGACTTTTGGGAGAAAATGCGCTGTCAGGAATCAACATCAGGGAAGACAGACTGGGACTGGGAAGACTGGGAGCAGACTGTGCATGCTTTATGTGAGATTTATTTACAGTAGAACACAAAATCCATCCAAACACCAGCACACAGCAAACATAAAAATACTAGTGAACCAAAAAATACAGTGACAGAATACCTCACTAACGAACAGAAAACGTAACAACTCACTATATACAATTTATACAAAATGGGGAACAACGAAAAGCAGGGGAAAACTGGAGGTGCAGGGAGCAGATGGGAAAGGGAAAAAAACTGGGGTCAGGAACAAGGGGGAGAAGGTACAAGGCAGCAGAATACAGGGTACAATAAACAGGACAGGGGCAGGAACAGGATAAGGACTAGCAGTATCTGGCAGAAAGCAAAACACTGAAGCGAGAGGCACTTAGTAGGAGAGGCCCTTAATACTCTCCCAGCAGCCAACATCAGGTGGAAACTAATTACTGGGGTCTGCTGGCTGCTAGTAGACACCCACTGGTTGACAATGGAATTACATCCCTCCGCCCAGGAAACCAAAGTCACTTCAAGTGATCAAGGTCCTGACATATGCAAAGATCAAAATGCATTGGTGGCTGTCAGTTTGGAAGGGTTAGCATTCCTGTGACTTCCCTAGGTAACCCCCATGTGTGATGCTGAGTTTCCATGATTAAAATAAATGAAATTCAACAAATGAAAGGGCGGAGCCAGAGATAGTCAGGCTAGATCAGTGGTCTCCAACCTGCAGCCTGGGAGCCAGATGTAGCCTTTTGCTTGCTTTTATCCAGCCCTTGGCGCATTATTCCCTCCACTGTCGGCAACAGTGGGGTATAGATCCTGCCACTGACACCAACAACGGGGCACTATTCCCCCCACTGATACCAAAGATGGGGCACTATTCCTCCCACTGACATCAACGATGGGCTACTATTCTCCCCCACTGACACCATTGATGGGGCACTATTCCTCCCACTGACAGTAATGATGGGACCACTATTCCTTCCACTGACACCAACAATGGGGCTCTGGTCCTCCCACTGATACAAATAATGGGGCACTATTCTTACCACTGACACCAATGATGGGGCACTATTCTTCCCACTAACACCAATGATGGGCCACTATTCTTCCCACTGACACCCATGATGGGGCACTATTCCTCCCACTGACACCAATGATGGGACCCCTATTCCTTCCACTGACACCAACATTGGGGCTCTGGTCCTCCCACTGACACCAATGATGGGGCACTATTCTTCCCACTGACACTAATGATGGGGCACTATTCCTCCCACTGACACCAATGATGGGACACTATTCCACCCACTGACACCAATGATGGGACCACTATTCCTTCCACTGACACCAATGATGGGCCACTATTCCTCCCACTGACACCAACAATGGGGCTCTGGTCCTCTCACTGACACCAATAATGGAGCACTATTCCTCCCACTGACACCAATGATGGGGCATTATTCCACCCACTGACACCAGCAATGGGCCACTATTCCTTCCACTGACACCAATCATGGGGCACTATTCCTTCCACTGACACCAATGATGGAGCACTATTCCTCCCACTGACACCAATGATGGGGCATTATTCCACCCACTGACACCAGCAATGGGCCACTATTCCTTCCACTGACACCAATCATGGGGCACTATTCCTTCCACTGACACCAATGATGGAGCACTATTCCCCCCACTGACACCATTGATGGGGCACTATTCCTCCCACTGACAGTAATGATGGGACCACTATTCCTTCCACTGACACCAACAATGGGGCTCTGGTCCTCCCACTGATACAAATAATGGGGCACTATTCTTACCACTGACACCAATGATGGGGCACTATTCTTCCCACTAACACCAATGATGGGCCACTATTCTTCCCACTGACACCCATGATGGGGCACTATTCCTCCCACTGACACCAATGATGGGACCCCTATTCCTTCCACTGACACCAACATTGGGGCTCTGGTCCTCCCACTGACACCAATGATGGGGCACTATTCTTCCCACTGACACTAATGATGGGGCACTATTCCTCCCACTGACACCAATGATGGGACACTATTCCACCCACTGACACCAATGATGGGACCACTATTCCTTCCACTGACACCAATGATGGGCCACTATTCCTCCCACTGACACCAACAATGGGGCTCTGGTCCTCTCACTGACACCAATAATGGAGCACTATTCCTCCCACTGACACCAATGATGGGGCATTATTCCACCCACTGACACCAGCAATGGGCCACTATTCCTTCCACTGACACCAATCATGGGGCACTATTCCTTCCACTGACACCAATGATGGAGCACTATTCCTCCCACTGACACCAATGATGGAGGCACTATCCCCCCCCCCCCAATACCAAAGAGGGGACATTGTATCATTGTTTACTCCCACTGACACCAGGACATTTTCTTCTCATGCTGCCCCCCCTAAAGTTGGACCCCAGGGCTAGATAATGCCAGACATCCTTAAGCCAGAAAATAAGATGGGCTATGTGTGACTTGCTGCAGCTTGTAATGCACATTGTGAGAAGCTCACAGTGTGCAGTGAAATCAGAATAAGCCATTTCAGGAGAGAAGCCGGTACAACTGTGCAAGACTGAAGAGAAGGCCAGAGCTCAGCTTAACTCAAATATTCATTACAGCTCTATCAGACATATCGCCTGATCTCAGCTGTGGGGGGAAAGTCAATGGACACCGTCCAATAACTATAATCATTAGCGTTCCTGTAATCCAATCATAGAGGGGGTAAGACTTTAATTTTGTAAATCTGGTGGGATATGAGGATGGATTTGAAGGTTTCCAGAGATGTCACGTATCAGGGTCTGTAATATGAGGAACACGAGATGCGTCATGGAAGTGGTAAACACGAATTAATGCCGATTCAGATTTCTAACTTTTCTCTCCTGGAATTTGATAATCTCCGCCCGCCTTGGAGACCTTTCTTATCACTCAAGATAAGTTGAAAAATCTAAGACCAGGCAGCTCCCGCCACCAGGGCCTGGCCTCCTTTAGTAAGAGGTTAATTGAACATGAGGTTGGTCTCCTTCTGCGCGGTGTTACGTCTGTGATCTTTGGCACAATGAAAAAGCTGGGAGATTTACCCTTTAGATGGATTTGCTGCACCGCCAGGGAAGTGTCGGTAGTTCTAGGAGCAAGGAGTCGGATTGGATAAACTCATTTTGGCTGGAGAAGTCATAGCAGTGTAGGGTAAGAACATTATCAGTCTTGGCCAACCTTAGAAAGATTTGTATCTGCAGCTCACATAAAACCAATAGTACACCTAACCTGACATTATAGGGTCTATTTATCAAAAAAAATTCCTTAAACATTATTACAGCCATCATAAATAATCACAGTATTGTCTCCAATATGTGTATTTCCTATGTTTGTTGGCTACATCTAGTGGCTATAGTGTGCTTTTTTTCTGATTGAGGTATTTTAGAAAAATACCACATTTTGGCCACTAGATGGCGCAGACAATCATAAGGAATAAACATAATAGACACAATGCAATGACTATTTGTGATAGATATGTAATTAAAAAAAAAAAAATAGGCCTCATGTATGAGTCTAGGGGTAAATTCTGTCTGTCACATACCTGGTGGTGAAGCCTGACAAAACCAGAAAAATTCCCCATATACATCCCCCTTTAGAGCAGGCAAGGGCAGGCAGGCCCCCCCTAGATCCCTCTTTAGAGCAGGCCAGGCCAGCCAGGGTTCCCCCATATAGATCCTCCTTAGAGCAGGCCAGGGTCCGCCTCTCATATAGATCCTCCTTAGAGCAGGCCAGGGTCCGCCTCTCATATAGATCCCCCTTAGAGCAGGCAAGGCCAGGCCAGGGCAGGTTCCCCATAGAATATATCCCCCTTAGTGACTCTCTCCTGCAGCCTCTCTTCCCTCAGTCCCCCTGCAAGAATATATTATTTAGCAATATAATATTTTCCTCCAGTCCACTGTCCACCAGGACTGCCCTCCTTCTTCTCCTTCTCTGTTCTCTTCTCCCGCTGCACACAGACAGAGACAGTCCCTCCCCCAGCCAGGACCCAGACAGAGATCACTCCGCTGCCACGCAGACGTGCAGGTAGGTCTCTCACCACCACCAATCCACTTTGTGGGCAGCGCCAGCCAGATAGAGGGAGGTAGCGGCCAAGCCGCCAAGTCAAGGGAGGCCCCGCCTCCGAGCAATCACAACGGTGATTGGTTTGATTCTCTGAGACTCACTGCAGTGAGTCAGAGACAAAAAAGTCCACTGCAGCCTAGCTGACCTGGTAAGGACTGCTCATGGAAACTAGTGTCTGTGTGCCGACACCTTGCCAACCCCTGGTTAAAGCAAACTCAAGGCTGCTGCTGCAGATGTCAGCCTTGAATTGATCCTAAAAGAGAAGTAAGGACTTAGAAAAAAACAAACATTTATACTCAATCCGATGCTGCATCTGTCCACCTCCGGCTCTGAGAACTGTGCAAACAAACATTGTTGATCGCTCAGCTCTCCCCCTCCACTCTGAGCAGAGATCCAGGACTGTCAGCCACCGGCTCTCTACTCTACCCCTCCAGTGCTCACTGGCTGTGGAGGGGGCTGGAAAGGTTTGCTCAGATTCTCAGTGGATCGCTGAGAGACTGAGCCAGCTGCCATTCCAGGCATCTGGGTGGATCCCGACCAGGGCCGGGACAAGAGGAGGGCAGGAGGGGGTGGCTGCCCTGGGCGCTGTAGTATCATGTGAAGTGGAGGGGCACCACAAGGATATTGGGGGGAGGGGATTTGTGTTGGAAGGGGGAATTTGGGGGGCAGCAGGGGATAAGTATTGTTCTAATTGGGGAAATTCAGGGGAGGAGTGCTACGAGTGGCGATTTAGGGGATTTGTGTTGGGAGGGGGGTGGGGGGGGGGAGAAGATACATGCTAGGAAGGGTGATTTGGGGGGAATTTGTGCTGGGAGGGGGGATTGGGGGAGAAAATGTGTACTGGGAGGGGAAATTTTAAGGTAGAGGTTTCGTGGCAGGAGGAGTGGTTTTTATTTTGGGGGGCAAAGATTTTTGCAGGGAGGGGGGATTTCAGCAGGGGGGCAGATTTGAATTGGGAGGAAGGGGAATTTATGCTTAAGGAGTAGGCTTGCAGATTAGTGTTTTTTTTATGGGGGGGGGGGGGTTTATGCTGACACATACATGCACATATCCTGGGGGGTGGGGGTGCAGTTTGGCATGTTCGCCCTGGGCTCTAGCTGACCTTGTCCTAGCACTGATCCTGACCATATGGTTGGGATCTTTCCTGAGCCTGGAATGACGTCAGCCAACAGCGGACTTTAGCCCCTTTAGCCCCCTGTCGACTGAGACCGGGTCACAGAAGTGCAGAATGAACTACACTCTTGTGACCTAGAGGAGAAGTATAACCAAAAAAGTTTTGGCTATACTTCTCCTGTAAACACCAGTGAAGGGCTTTGAGGTAAAAGTGATCCATACAGCTCTAGAGCCTCCCAGTCACTTTTTTGAGGCTCTGAAGGTGTGCCCCCACCCCCACTGCCAGTGCCTGCAGAGGTTTCTGGGCTCTTCCATTTCTCTGGGAAGCATAGCTGGCATTCCCTGGCTACTGTAGCAAAGGATGCAGTAGAGGGCACTGCAGAGAAGAATCTAATAAACCCCCAATATCTTTATAAAGAAACCTGTCACCCGCCCAATACTTTCACATAGGGGGCCGTCAGCCCCTTTGTCATTGCAATACAATTTAAAACAAAATGTGTAAAAGTTAAAAAAATAAATAAATAAATAAATAAAAATAATGAATTTTTTTTTAAAGAACTCCCATACACAGTTTAATTCAAATCTGGAGTGTAGGGCAAGCATGTGTATGTAAACATACACTATATTGTCAAAAGTATTGGGATGGCGGCCTTTACACAACATGAACTTTAATGGCATTCCAGTCTTAGTCTATAGGGTTCAATATTGAGTTGGCCCACCCTTTGCAGCTATAACAGCTTCAACTCTTCTGGGAAGGCTGTCCACAAGGTTTAGGAGTGTGTCTATGGAAATGTTTGACCATTCTTCCAGAAGCGCATTTGTCTCCTTGCTCCCCTTTTCCTCTAAACTCCTCGAACAGGTCTACAACTGAGAGACCACCTCAATAAGAACAACCATCTTGATCCCCTTCAGTCTGGATTTCGCCCTCAACACTCCACAGAAACCGCTCTTTTAAAACTCACAAATGACTTACTAACAGCATAATGCAATGGACACTATTCTGTACTCCTACTTCTGGATCTTTCGGTTGTCTTTGATACGGTTGACCACCCCCTCCTACTCAAAAAACCTGATAGAACACCTTTGGGATCAATTAGAGTGGAGACTACAAGTCAGGCCTTCTCGTCCAACATCAGTACCTCACCTCACAAATGCGCTTCTGGAAGAATAGTCAAACACTTCCCATAGACACACTCCTAAACCTTGTGGACAGCCTTCCCAGAAGAGTTGAAGCTGTTATAGCTGCAAAGGGTGGGCCAACTCAATATTGAATCCTATGGACTAAAGGGCCATACACACTATAAGATTTTCTGAAGACTTTTTCCTTCAGATTTACCTTTTCTAAATAGTGCAAGGGCCTGCCAGATTGCATACAAATTGAAAGTGTTTAGGTTTGACCTCATATTATATGGTTTTGGTAAATCTAAAGGAAAAAGTCTTATAATCTTATAGACTTATAAACTATAAGTCTTAGAAAATCTTATAGTGTGTATGGCCCATAAGACTGGGATGCCATTAACCACTTGCCGACCAGTCACGTTGACTGTACTGCGGCAGAGTGGCTCGTTCCCGTCCAGCGATGTAGACCTATGTCGCTGGACTCCTCCCCTTGTGGGCGGCGCGCGCGCGCCGCCGGAGGGTCGCTCCCGCTGTATTCAGTCACAGCGGGAGTCGGGCCAGGGGAGGAGCGGCGGTGATCACCGCCGCTCTTCCCCGATTGTCGGGGAATCGAGTGTGGAGATCCGCCCGCTTGTGTAAACAGAGCGGGCGGATCTCCTAAGTGACAGACAGGGTCAGATTGCAGGGTTCAGCATAGCTGAACCTGTGATCTGTCCCTGTGTCACTCAGTCACCTCCCCCCACACACGTTATTAAGCACCAGGCATACATTAACCCCTCCCTCTCCAATAAAATTAACCCCTTCCCTGCCAGTGCCATTTTTACAGTAACAGTGCATATATATAGCACTGATTACTGTAGTAATGTCACTGGTACCCCCAAAAGTGTCAAAAATGTCAGTCAAGGGTCCGATCTGTCCGCCGCAATGTCACAGTCCCGCAAAAAAAAAAATCGCAGATCGCCGCCATTACTCGTTAAAAAAAAAAAAAAACACCAAAAATGACAGAAATCTTTCCCTTAGTTAGTAAACGCAATAACTTTTGCGCAAACCAATCAAAATACGCTTATTGTGATTTTTTTTACCAAACATAGGTAGCAGAAAACAAATTGGCCAAAAATGTAAAAAAAAATTGATTTTTACATTTTTTGGGGGGGGGGGGGGATTTCATATAAAAAGAATGTGGAAAATATTGTTATTTTTTCAAAATGTATGCTCTTTTTTTGTTTATAGCGCAAAAAGTAAAATTCGCACAGGTTATCATATAACACCAAAAGAAAGCTCTGTTTGTGGGAAAAAAAGGACGTAAATTTCGTTTGGGTACGGCGTCGCATGACCGCACAATTGTCAGTTAAAGTCGCACAGTGCCGAATCGCAAAAAGTGGCCTGGACGTAAGACAGCAAAATCCTCCAGTGTTAAAGTGGTTAAAGTGTGTGGAAAAGCAGGCGTCCCAATACTTTTGGTATTATAGTGTAAGTTGTGCCACACACGTGAGGCATCGCCGCAAACATCGGGTTGAGAGCAATAATTCTAAGGCCATCATTTACAGTTAAAGGGTAATTCCACTTTCGTGGGGGTAAAAAAATAGTAAATTAAAAATAAACAATATAGCGTATACAATTGTGACACAAGTCATATTGTAATTAAATGTTATTAAAAATTATCTTTACTTTTCATTCTGCAGCCGCTGTAATTTTCTGTAAAATGCAATACAATATGTGATGAATGGGGATTCCTCCCATCTAGATATTAAATACAATGTTTCATTTTAAAGAAAAAAAAACAAACTTGCCTCTAATAAGCTTGGAAGGAGTGATGATACTTTGGCGCCACCTTGTGAGGAATACAAATCACTGCAGGAGAAAACTTCTCTTAGAACATTAAGCCCTCGTTCACATTGACTGCGGCTTTAAAATTGTGTGACTTCATCTGAAATCGCACAATTTTAAAGCTGCATGTCAGTGCACCTTCTGGTGTGAAAATACAAAGCAAAAGAAGGGCGCACCAGCCTAGCGCATTATCCTCAGCAAGTTTATTTGGATAAAATTGTTTAAAATCAAATACTCACAAACAAACAAGAAGTTCAGGCACATCAATTCCATACACCTGCCTCCTACCAGAGGATCAACGTCTTTACTGGAAGCAGAGGGCTGACGCGTTTCGAGGCTGTGCCTCTTCCTCAGAGCCTTCTGGTGTGACTTGGAAGACATTTGGGTGGCTTCATGCACAGATGTCTATCCAAATTGCACCCGAAATCACCAAAAGTAGTGTAGGAACTACTTTTTCAAATAGGCATGGTACCGGAAAAATTTCCAGATTTGAACAGAGTGATTGCCGACAATAGGCTGCGACTTGTCATGCGATTTGACAAGTCGCTCCAATGTGAATGGGGGCTAAAGCAGTAGTAAACCCAAAAAGTAAATATTTCTTATATTGCAGCGTACCAATTCTTAGATGTATGGGTGTCATTCATTTTCGTTTTTAGGCTTTCTTTCCTTTTCTTTCACCCGGTGATTTATAGCCAGTAAGTCTGTTTTTCAAAATGACCAGTCTCTCCAGCAGAATGTATCACAGAGACAAGACAAACCATTTTCCAATGACAGGGGTGCTTACAATGATCAGTTTTTATTTATTCATTGAAAACCTTTATCCCAAAAGGTAAAAAAAAACTGTTTGCTGTAACTGCAGTGTGAGCTGAAAATTGGCTTCCATTTGTTAGTGTATCTAAATCTGCTAGTACATTTAACACTCCCCCCCCCCCCCAGACTGACAAAATTGTTGTCCAAAGGTGCCCCCTGTGCTCCTTCATCCAGAGTGGGGGGCGCTTAAATACAGGAAGTGTGTCACTGGCCAGATCTCTAGGGGAAAACAGAGGGGAAAAAATCCAGAGCAAAGAAAACGAATGCAGCCACCACATCTAATGATCTGTAAGCTGCCCGCAATATATTACATTTTTGGTTTGGGGTTTATTACCGCTTATAAAACTGGTGACCCGAATGAGCGCCAATATGAACTCTCAGCAATCTCCATCTTTAGCACATGCCAGCATCTAAGAGAGGGGGTGGAGGGGAGAGAGAGGGAGAGAAGAAAGAGAGAAAGAAAGATAAACAGAGTGGTGGTGGTGGGGGTGGGGGTGGGGGGGTTGGATTGAGTGATAATCCTGATCCCCCCTTTGTGTAGAACTTTATAACAAATGTAACATTTAAAATAATATTAAAGCCTCTGTGTTTTTTTCTCCTAACACATTTAGCACAGAAAAATATACATTCGCAGTTTACAACTTTTAATGCTGCTGGCCTCTGCTCCTTCAGTGCTGCTTCCCTGAACTTCCAGTCTTCACAGGAAAGATTTAACAGTGCATCCTGAAGTCATTCTGCAAGTTTAGAGAATGGAGGGGGGAGGAGGAGGGGAGTGTCCTGCTATCCTAGACTATAGAGCTGGGTGTTTTTATTGATTCACACACTGATCCCATCTTCCCATCCCCAGCACTGCCACTGATCCCATCCCCCCATCCCCAGCACTGCCACTGATCCCATCTCCCCATCCCCAGCACTGCCACTGATCCCCCCCATCTTCCCATCCCTAGCACTGCCACTGATCCCATCCCCCCATCCCCAGCACTGCCACTGATCCCATCTCCCCATCCCCAGCACTGCCACTGATCCCCCCCATCTTCCCATCCCTAGCACTGCCACTGATCCCATCCCCCTATCCCCAGCACTGCCACTGATCCCATCTCCCCATCCCCAGCACTGCCACTGATCCCACCTCCCCATTCCCAGCACTGCCACTGATCCCATCTCCCCATCCCCAGCACTGCCACTGATCCCACCTCCCCATTCCCAGCACTGCCACTGATCCCATCTTCCCATCCCCAGCACTGCCACTGATCCGATCTCCCCATCCCCAGCACTGCCACTGATCCCATCTCCCCATCCCCAGCACTGCCACTGATCCCATCTCCCTATACCCAGCACAGCCACTGATCCCATCTCCCCCACCCAGCACTGCCACTGATCCCATCTCCCCATCCCTAGCACTGCCACTGATCCCATCTTCCCATCCCCAACACTGCCACTGATCCCATCTTCCCATCCCCAACACTGCCACTGATCCCATCTCCCCATCCCCAGCACTGCCACTGATCCCATCTCCCCATCCCCAGCACTGCCACTGATCCCATCTTCCCATCCCCAACACTGCCACTGATCCCATCTCTCCTTCCCCAGCACTGCCACTGATCTCATCTCCCCATCCCCAGCACTGCCACCGATCCCATCTCCCCATCCCCAGCACTGCCACTGATCCCATCTCCCCATCCCCAGCACTGCCACCGATCCCATCTTCCCAACCCAGCACTGCGACCGATCCCATCTCCCCATCCCCAGCACTGCCACTGATCCCATTTGCCCATCCCCAGCACGGCCACCGATCCCATCTTCCCAACCCAGCACTGCGACTGATCCCATCTCCTCATCCCCAGCACTGCCACTGATCCCCTCTCCCCATCCCCAGCACTGCCACTGATCCCATCTTCCCATCCCCAGCACTGCCACTGATCCCATCTCCCCGCACCCAGCACTGCGACTGATCCCATCTCCCCTTCCCCAGCACTGCGACCGATCCCATCTCCCCTTCCCCAGCACTGCGACCGATCCCATCTCCCCATCCCCAGCACTGCCACTGATCCCATTTGCCCATCCCCAGCACGGCCACCGATCCCATCTTCCCAACCCAGCACTGCGACCGATCCCATCTCCCCATCCCCAACACTGCCACTGATCCCCTCTCCCCATCCCCAGCACTGCCACTGATCCCATCTTCCCATCCCCAGCACTGCCACTGATCCCATCTCCCCCCACCCAGCACTGGCACTGATCCCATCTCCCCATCCCCAGCACTGCCACTGATCCAGTCCCCCCCCCCCCTTCCAGCACGGCCACCGATCCCATCTCCCCATCCCCAGCACTGCCACTGATCCCATCTCCCCATCCCCAGCACTGCCACTGATCCCATCTCCCCATCCCCAGCACGGCCACCGATCCCATCTCCCCTTCCCCAGCACTGCCACTGATCTCATCTCCCCATCCCCAGCACTGCCACTGATCCCATCTCCCCATCCCCAGCGCTGCCACTGATCCCATCTCCCCATCCCCAGCACTGCCACTGATCCCATCTCCCCATCCCCAGCACTGTCACTGATCCAGTCCCCCCCCCTTCCAGCACTGCCACTGATCCCATCCTCCCCCTCTCCCAGCACTGATGCTGACTCTTCCCCCCAGCACTGCCACCGATCTATGTCCATGCCTCACTCTCACATGTAAAAAATGAAAAAAATGGAAGCAAGAATGATTTTGCCACTTTTGGTTTCAGATTCACCATTTCCCGCCCGGTACACCTAGGAAACATCTTACCGAGCCTGGTTTATTTAACCCCTTGTGATAGCAATCAAGTAAAAATAAATCAAATAAATAAAAGCAAACCTTTTTAAGAAATAAAATTGCACTGAAATGCATTTTTTAAAAAAAGTAAAAAAAACTTCTGTAACTTCCATTGCCCTACACACATGTGCAAATAGAAATGCATGCCCAGGTATGTAAACCGCGGTAGCACCACACGTGTGACGTACTGCCGCCAATGTCAGAGCGGGAGCAATAATTTTATCACCAGACCTCCGCCTCATCTCTAAACTGAGGAGCTGTAAAGGCTTTTAAAGTGTCACCTGTGGAGATGATTGGGTCCTGTGGTTTTTTTACAAAATCACGCAATTTTACGACTTAGCATGTTTGGTACCTATTTTCCTGATGGGACCTCGTCTTTTATATTTTACCAAAAATAGGTATTATATTGTGTGTTTGCACCAGAGGCTGACTGGCAACTTTCAGCCCAGGGGGCAAGTACAAACCAGAGGCCCGTGGTGCAGCGACTCCCCCCCCCCAATCCCACTCTTCCTCTTCCCAGCCTCCTCCTGACCCCCATTCCAGGCTGAAGCTCCGCTCCAGGTACTCTCTACTCACTGACTGAATCCGGGTTCCCAACCTGGCCAGCAGGGGGTGGTTGGGGGAGCTGGGACAGCTCGGTCGGGGGCTGCCTGGAAGAGGAGAGTCTCCAGTAGGGCATGGAACCGGCCTCTGCTCAGACACAGTTTACACCATCCATGCTGGGGAGGGGGGGGGGGTGCCCTGCCCTGCCCTGCCCTGCGTCCTTGTCTTCATCCCACACTCAGTAGGTCAGCGGTGGGGACTTTTTACTTCTCTTTACCAGGAATCCTTTAGGCATGTCTGTGGCAGAAGAGGTGCAGCCTTTTTATGGGGCATCAGAGTGGCCTGGGGGGCAATTCCCCCCCCCACCTTTTTTTTTATATATTTTTGCCTAAAAATTAGCATTTAATAAACAGATGTGTGAATATCATATTATGGGGGGTTGGGTCATTTTATGGTCATAAATGAAGAATTGTACATCTCTGGGACCTTCTATTCCTGTCATTACTGATCTCATCAGAGGAGGGCACTATGGAGGGGTCACTGTGGAGGGGTCACTATGGAGGGAACACTATGGAGGGGTCACTATGCAGGGGTCACTGTGGAGGGGTCACTATGCAGGGGTCACTGTGGAGGGGTCACTATGGAGGGATCACTGTGGAGGGGTCACTGTGGAGGGGTCACTGTGGAGGGGTCACTGTGGAGGGGTCACTATGGAGGGGTCACTATGGAGGGGTCACTATGGAGAGGTCACTATGGAGGGGTCACTATGGAGGGGTCACTATGCAGGGGTCACTGTGGAGGGGTCACTATGGAGGGGTCACTGTGGAGGGGTCACTGTGGAGGGGTCACTGTGGAGGGGTCACTATGGAGGGGTCACTATGCAGGGGTCACTGTGCAGGGGTCACTGTGGAGGGATCACTATGGAGGGGTCACTATGGAGGGGTCACTGTGGAGGGGTCACTATGCAGGGGTCAGTGTGGAGGGGTCACTGTGGAGGGGTCACTATGGAGGGGTCACTGTGGAGGGGTCACTATGCAGGGGTCACTGTGGAGGGGTCACTGTGGAGGGGTCACTATGGAGGGGTCACTGTGGAGGGGTCACTGTGGAGGGGTCACTATGGAGGGGTCACTGTGGAGGGGTCACTATGGAGGGGTCACTATGGAGGGGTCACTGTGGAGGGGTCACTATGCAGGGGTCAGTGTGGAGGGGTCACTGTGGAGGGGTCACTATGGAGGGGTCACTGTGGAGGGGTCACTATGCAGGGGTCACTGTGGAGGGGTCACTGTGGAGGGGTCACTATGGAGGGGTCACTGTGGAGGGGTCACTGTGGAGGGGTCACTATGGAGGGGTCACTGTGGAGGGGTCACTATGGAGGGGTCACTATGGAGGGGTCACTGTGGAGGGATCACTATGGAGGGGTCACTATGGAGGGGTCACTGTGGAGGGGTCACTATGGAGGGGTCACTATGCAGGGGTCACTGTGGAGGGGTCACTATGGAGGGGTCACTATGGAGGGGTCACTATGGAGGGGTCACTATGGAGGGGTCACTATGGAGGGGTCACTGTGGAGGGATCACTATGGAGGGGTCACTATGGAGGGGTCACTGTGGAGGGGTCACTGTGGAGGGGTCACTATGGAGGGGTCACTATGGAGGGGTCACTATGGAGGGGTCACTATGGAGGGGTCACTGTGGAGGGGTCACTATGGAGGGGTCACTGTGGAGGGGTCACTATGGAGGGGTCACTGTGGAGGGGTCACTATGGAGGGGTCACTATGGAGGGGTCACTATGGAGGGGTCACTATGGAGGGGTCACTGTGGAGGGGTCACTGTGGAGGGGTCACTATGGAGGGGTCACTATGGAGGGGTCACTATGGAGGGGTCACTGTGGAGGGGTCACTATGGAGGGGTCACTATGGAGGGGTCACTGTGGAGGGGTCACTGTGGAGGGGTCACTGTGGAGGGGTCACTATGGAGGGGTCACTATGGAGGGGTCACTATGGAGGGGTCACTGTGGAGGGGTCACTATGGAGGGGTCACTATGGAGGGGTCACTGTGGAGGGGTCACTGTGGAGGGGTCACTGTGGAGGGATGGGAGCGGGGATTGTAGCTGTGATCAATCCTAAGTGGCTAATTGTAACTGGGGGCGTGTCCCCACCCTGCACACACTGAGCTGTGGGGTGGAGTAAGGAGGTGATTGGAGATTGTATATTGATTGTAGATTCTGTTTACTGTCATAGTAACCGCACAGCGGACCGCCCACCCAGCCTCTGACTATTGGGAAGAAGTTTGCCCACAACAAAGATGGAGGAGACATCTGGAGAGTAGGTAGGAAGCTGGGAAAGTCAGATGATTCGCTAGAGTGAAGGGGGAGGAGCTGGAGGAAGTCTGCCCTCTGCGAAGAGGTTTGTCCCATCTCAGGATCGGTAGGTGTCAGTGGAGACACGTGGAGGGAGCCGGAGAGTCACCGAGCATGGAGGAGGGACCGACACTGACAGCAGGTGATCACCCCCTCCCCCCCCCCAACCCCAGCACTGCCAGTGACCCATTCACCCCCAATCTAGAACTGCCACTGATTTCTCCCTTCCCCCCCCCAGCACTGCCACTGATCCCATCTCCCCCCACAATCCCCCCCCCCAGAACTGCCACTGATCCCATCTCCCCCACAATCCCCCCCCCCCAACACTGCCACTGATCCCATCTCCCCCCACAATCCCCCCCCCCCAGCACTGCCACTGATCCCATCTCCCCCCACAATCCCCCCCCCCCAGAACTGCCACTGATCCCATCTCCCCCACAATCCCCCCCCCCCCAACACTGCCACTGATCCCATCTCCCCCCACAATCCCCCCCCCCCAGCACTGCCACTGATCCCATCTCCCCCCGCAATCCCCCCCCCCCCAGCACTGCCACTGATCCCATCTCCCCCCGCAATCCCCCCCCCCCCAACACTGCCACTGATCCCATCTCCCCCCACAATCCCCCCCCCCAGCACTGCCACTGATCCCATCTCCCCCCACAATCCCCCCCCCCAGCACTGCCACTGATCCCATCTCCCCCCACAATCCCCCCCCCCCAGCACTGCCACTGATCCCATCGCCCCCCCCAAGCCAGCACTGCCATTGATCTCCCCCGCAGCACTGCCACTGATCTCATCTCCCCCACCCCGCTGCAGCACTGGCTCCATCATACTCCCATACTCCCCCCAGCACTGCCATATGACCCACTGCCCTCATCAGCACCGCCACAGCCTCCAGCGCTGCCCCTGATTCCCCCCACCATCACTGTCACTGATCCCGTCTTCCATCCCCCCAGCATTGACACCTCCCACCCCGTGTCTCCATCATATCATACCATTGATCTCTATCTTTCCTCCCTCTCTCAGGTTGCAGTAAGTGGGACATACGGCAGAAGGTTTGGGATTATATAGAGAAGAATAATCTGGCCGATTTTCCCCGACCTGTCCACCATCGCATCCCCAACTTCAAGGTAACCCCTCCCCCGATACCGTCCCCAACCTCCCTTAACCACTTCAATACCGGGCATAGAGCTGCACGATTCTGGATAACATGAGAATCACCATTTTTTCGCTTAGCGTAAATATCACGATTCTCGGTGTAACATCATCTTTTACATCACACAAAAAAATTGGGCAAACTATTGGGTCCTTTCACACGGCCGCTCCGCTGCTTAAGTCCGCTGCAGGACTTTTTTTTTTTCTGTCATCCGCTCCGTGTGCCCGCATATCATCCCATCCGTTTGCGGATGATATACGGACATAATGTAAGTCTATGGCATTGCGGATGACACCGCTGACATCCGATTTTCCTTCCTTTCCGATTTTTACACGGAGGAAAAATGGGGTTCTGTTCCGTTCCAAAAAATGGAACAGAACTGAAAGGAGGAAAATCGGATGTCAGCGGATGGTATTCCGCTGACATCCGCAATGCCATAGACTTACATTATGTCCGCAAACGGATGGGATGATTTGCGGACATACGGAGCACCCGTGTGAAAGGACCCTTACTGCTTTTTAAAAATTAAAGTGTATTTTTTTCCCAAAAACTGTGTTTGAAAGACTTCTGCGCAAATGCAGTGTGACATAAAAGATTGCAAAGATTGACATTTTATTCTCTAGGGTCTTTGTAAAGAAAAAATAATAAATAAATATATATATATATATATATATATATGTTTGGGAGGTTCTAAGTTATTTTCTAGCAAAAAAATACTGATTTAACTTGTAAACAACATGTGTCAGAGAAAGTCGTAGTCTTTTGAGAGGTTAAACTGCCCTCCCTCAGGCTACCTTCACATGTGGGCGTAGCGGATCACGGGCAGAATCGATCCGTAATCATTGCACATCGCGGGACGCCTGTGCGTTGCCGTTGATTTGCAATGGCACCCCAAACACTGTGTGATGTTGCCGCGATTTCCGCCTGCCGAATCTCAGTAACATCGCACAAACAGAATCGCGGGAAGCAGGAAGCCCAAATAGGTACAGGAGCTTCTTTTGTGCGTCATGCATCCGGCAATTCTGTTTGCGCGATGTTACCGCGATTCGGCAGGCGGAAATCGCGGCAACATCGCACAATGTTTGTGGTGCCATTGCAAATCACGGGCATTGCGCAGGGGTCCCGTGATTTGCAATGATTCTGGATCGCGGGCAGAATCTCGGTGCTTCTGCCCGTTGTCTGCTACGCCCACATGTGAACGTAGCCTTACAGACGGAAGACCATTCTTTTGATCTGATCTAAAAATGATACATTGTAAAACATTGTGTTTATAGTTATCTAGCAGCTTTAACAATGTTGATAAACATTTGCCAGAGGCTTTTTCTTTTTTTTTCTTGAGTGAGCAGAGAACGGCTCTGTAAGAATCGAGGACATGCCATTTTAAGATGGTGAAGGGGGGGTGGGGGGGGGAATTAATTGAGATCACAATTTTTTTAGCGATTAATTCTTCAGCTTTATCAGGGCACTTTCCCCCCTCTTCCTGCCCAGGCCAATTTTCAGCTTTCAGCACTCTCACACTTTGACAATTGCTCGGCCATGCAACACTCTACCCAAATTAAATTTTTATCATTTTTTGGTTTTCACACAAATAGAGATTTCTTTTGGTGATATTTAATCACCTCTGTTTTTTATTTTTTTATTTTGCTAAACAAAATAAAAAAAGTGAAAATTTGCGAAAAAAATGTCAGTTTGTTTTAAAATTTTGCAAATGGGTATTTTTTTCCTGCACCGATGGGCCACATTGGTAGGCTGCACCGATGTTGGGACTGCAGTGATAATCAGTGCCTTGATTATTAGTGCTGATGTCCCTTTAACACAAGCCGGTTATCGGCTCTCTTCTCTCCTCCTTACGCTGTCAACATGAGGAAAGAAAAGTCGATAACCGGTAAACCGTGTTTACATCCGTGATTGGCTGTCATTGGACACAGCTGATCACGTGGTAAAGGGCCGCTGTGATTGACCCTTTACCCCGATCTGTGATCAGCTGAGTCCAAAGGACTTGACAGTCACATAGGATTGTGTATATGGGATTGTATAGTTGGGTTTTCCTTACTGTTTTTTGTTTTTTTATTGGTTGAGCCAGATGGACTTTTTTCTACCTGACTAACTATGTAACTGACCCAAAAGGAGCCAGTCCAAGAAGTTAATTGTTGGAGTTCACATTCTCTTTAATTACTTTATATAATATTCTTAATATGGGTTTTTTATTTATATATCTCCTGTTGGTGTCCAGGGGGCCGCACAAGCCTGTGAGAGGTTGAGGGTCTTGCAGGAGTTCCAGGGGGCGAGAAACATTAAGATAAATCCCGACACGCCGCAAAAGAACGCACGCTTCCTCACGTTGGAAGTAAGTAACAGACTTTATCTCTCTGTCTAGAATTCTCGCCAGGCAGGACAGAACATCGCCTCCCTGGAGGTCTTTCAAACAACACGGGAGGTTAAGGTGGACCCTGACAAGCCTCTGGAAGGTGTGCGACTGGCGGCTTTGCAGGTATGGTGAGCCGAAATCCATACCGGATCCCTAATTGGATGTCAGACTCCCATTTCTTGAACTAAATCTGATTCCTAATTTGTGCATGAAATATGACACTATCTCAGCTAATAAGTAGAAGATCTTTGGTTATTCCTTATGATCATCAGCGCCATCTAGTGGCCATAATGCAGTATTTCAGGAAAATTACCGCATTATGGCCACTAGATGGAGCTGCTAATCAGCAAATAGAAAATCTGCGCAGCAAATAGAAAATCTGCGCAGCAAATAGAAAATCTGCACAGCAAATTGTTTTTATAAATAAACCCGAAAGAGTTGACAAATAAGCTGAAGTAACTTTTCATTGCATAACTTTGGGCATGTAATTCACTGGCCTTTAGGACTACAAGTCCCATCATACACTTTGAAATAATACCTGTCTGTTTTTTATTCTTTACAGGCTCATAAGACCTTGTTGGTCCCCACACCTCGCCTCCGCTCTGGCCTTTTCAACAAGATCACCCCTCCCCCAGGGGCCACCAAAGAGGTTCTGAGGATCTGCTCTACTTCACAGGTAGGACATCTCCTCTTAAATCTGACCTCCAGTCTTGCACAGTTGTACCGGCTCCTCTCCTGGACTGAAATGCCTTACTCTGATTTTATTGCACACTGTGAGCTTCTCACAAACTGCATTAGAAGCTGCACCATGAGCCCATCTCACTTCCTGGGTGAAAGACATCCAGCATCATCCATCTTTCTTCTTCAGTCTGACTGTGCCTGGCCCACCCCTTTCATTCATTGGATTTCAGTTCTTTCAGTCATGGAGGCTCAGCATCACATGTGGATGTTGCCTATCTAAATACAGCCTGCCTAGGAACGCCCACTCCTCCAGATTGACACCCACCCAACAAGGCATTTAAAATTTTTCGTAAACAAACCAAACATCAGAGCGCAAAAGTTGTTGGAAGTTTATAAGTTTTACTTATATTATATCCCACGTCCCCCAAAAATAGTACCGTAGTCCATATTAAGGGCCCAAAAGGAAAGAATAAAACAAGTTGGATCAAAGGGTTTTTTTTTTTCTTTTCATTTTGACCCTCATTCTGGACTAAGGCAGAGGTGTAACTGCAGGGGTTGCAATTGCAACCGGGCCCCATGCTCCAGGGGGCCTGTGCGGCTCCCCTGTACCCCTGGATAGGAGGGGCGGCGGGGGCAGCATGTACAGAAATCACTGTCCTCCTTTTTCCTCCTGTAGCTGCAGGAGGAAAATGGAGGAGATTGGTTCCTCTGTATGCTGCCCCCGCCACTCCTCCTATCCAGTTCACTTGTTTTCTGCTGTCTCTGGGCCCCTGTGTGCTCCCCTGGTCACACCCAGGGGAAGAGCCCCAGGCTTGAAGGGAAGGGCCCCGGCCAGGGGGCCCTTCATGGTTTCTTGCACCGGGGCCCTGAAGGTTCTAGTTGCGCCTCTGGACTAATGTGGAGAAGTGTAAGGTTTTGCACTTGGACTAAAAACATAAAAGCCCAATACACTTGGGGGGGGGGGGGGGGGGGGGAACCTTTGGG
Organism: Pelophylax lessonae; assembly: GCF_965119305.1. Lineage (NCBI taxonomy): Eukaryota > Metazoa > Chordata > Amphibia > Anura > Ranidae > Pelophylax > Pelophylax lessonae. The sequence goes on along the minus strand of NC_138777.1, from coordinate 211,988,556 downwards.
TGAATCAAAAATGGAGAAAGATCTGGGAGTCTTGGTAGAGGATAGACTAGGCAATAGCATGCAATGTCAAGCGGCAGCTGCCAAAGCCAGCAGAATATTAGCATGCATAAAGAAAGGGATGTATTCCAGAGATATATAATCCTTCCCCTTTATAAAACTCTGGTCCGACCACATCTGGAGTATTCTGTCCAGTTCTGGTCACCAATCCTCAGAAGGGATGTGTTGGAGCTGGAGAGAGTCCAGAGAAGGGCAACTAAACTAATTAGGGGACTGGAGGACCTTAATTATGAAGAGCGTATGCAATCGCTTGATTTATTCCCCCTGGAGAAGAGACGCCTGAGAGGGGACATGATAGCAATTTATAAATATCTCTATGGTGGTCTCGGCATAGAAAAACAGCTATTCCGTCGAAGGGATAGCATGAGGACTCGAGGGCATACAATGCGATTAGAGGAGAAGTGTTTTAACCTCAGGCAACGTGGGGGGTTCTTTACTGTTAGGGCTACAAGATTGTGGAATTCTCTACCACAAGAGGTGGTTTCTGCGGGAAGTATGGTGGCTTTCAAAAGACTCTTAGACTTACATCTCAAGGATCAGAACATTCAGGGGTATGAGAGATGATTACGGCCACACACCCCTACACAGGTTGAACTGGATGGACTATTGTCTTTATTCAACTTCACCTACTATGTAACTATGACTAAGGTACTATTTAACCACTTGCAGCCCAATGACATACCTGTACATTGCTGGAATTCTCCCATTAAATAATTATTTCCTGTTGTGCGTGGTGTTTTTTTTTTTATTTATTTTTTTTTTTAACTCCCGGAAAATGTATTTTGCTGTAGCCACAAGTCATATAAGTTCTCTGTAATGATTTGTATTTTGTGCCCACAGCACTGCTGATTACTATGCAGTTCTTTATTCATCCTGGACATCACATACAGCGCTCTTCTTTCAGTGCTGATACAGTTCTGGCCATAGGACAGTGGAGGGATACTGTCATTCATCCAACCTCCCCTCCCTCCTTCTATTTATCAGACACCTTGCAGGCAATCGCTAGAGGTAACCTAAATGTCGTGTGGTTATACCAAAATAAATTCCTTTCAGTTCTACTTAAAATATTAATGGTTAGAAAAACACAAATAAAAAAAAAAAAAAAAATCAGGAAAATAGGCGAAGTGTAAACTAAGGGGTTAAACCGAAACACATAGGACCCACCGGCGAAAAGTGAAAATCCGTGAAATAGATAAACCCTATTAAAATACACTGTAGGCATGTTTTTTTTAACGGTCACTGTACTTATAAAAGCATTTTAAGGTCTTTAAACACACTTTTAAAACAATAGAAACTCATTTAAACACATAAAAGATACTGAGAGACATAGCAAGAGCTATGGAAAACACAAAAATATTTCATTTTCAATGATTTTAATTAGTAAAATAACATTACAGAAAAAGACGCAATATACCGGGACCGCAAAAACTGAACCGAGATTGAGCAGGGGTTTACTAATTTTATATATATATATATATATATATATATATATATATATATATATATATATATATATATATATATATATATATATATATATATATATATATATATATATATATATATATATATATATATATATATATATATATATATATATATATATATATATATATATATATATATATATATATATATATATATATATATATATATATATATAGGGCTGAGTTATTCACCAATAGAGAAATACAAAATAACATTGTATCTCTCTATCTACCCAAGAAGTTATTACTCGTGTATCTACTCTGTTTTATTCATTAGGTAAGAGATCTATCTACATCATGTGATATGACTAAAGTAATATTTAATTAAAAAAAAAAAAAAAATTATATATATATAATATAAAAAAAAATTATATAATAAATATATATATATATATATAATATTTTTTTTTTTTTTTTTTTTTTTAATAAAATATTACTTTAGTTATATCACATGATGTAGATAGATCTCTTACCTAATGAAAAAAACAGAGTAGATACACGAGTAATAACTTTACTTGGGTAGATAGAGAGATACAATGTTATTTTGTATTTCTCTAATGGTGAATAACTCGGCCCATAGCAGAAATGTAAGAATTTCTCCACTCCATAAGGCTTAAAGTGGTTGTAAAGCCTAAACGTTTTTTACCTGAATGCATTCAGCTAAAAAATGTTTAGGCATCGAATGTTGCCCCTCACCCCCCCCTTAGACTTACCTGAGCCTTCATTCAATCCAGCGCTGTGCACGTCTGCAGCTCTTCTCTCCTCTCACTTTATGAATTCACTGGCTTTGCTGGGGCATCGGGAGCCATTGGCTCCCAGTGCTGTCAATCAAAGCAAGTGACGAGGGGTGTGGGGCCAAGGCCCGCTGTCTGTCAATGAACGCAGCATCGGGGCTGGTGAGCGAGCACACAGGAGTGCCCCAATGAAAAGCAGCTTCCCATGGGGGCACGGGAGAAAGAGGAGGAGCCAGGAGCGCCGGCGGGGCACCAAAGAAGAGGTTCGCTCAATGCAATTCCACTCCACAGAGCAGGTAAGTATAGAGATGTTTGTTGTTTTTTTATCAACACAAAAATTTCCTTTACATTCGCTTTAACTGGTTCTCTGTCTGATGTCATAGTGTGATACATTCTAGAAGTTTCTGTACCCTTGTAATGTATTTTGTTTCCAGCACAGAAAGATTTGTAGATTCTGCAAAATAATAGGAAAATAATAGGCAAAGTCTCTTCTTTAATCCTCCTGTGTTATGTATTTATTTTCTTATTTGCAGGGCGTGCGGGATTACAGCGTCCCCCTGGGGTTGGATGCCGCAGTGCAGGTGGATCTGGTAGTGGTGGGTTCTGTGGCGGTGTCGGAAAAAGGTAATCTCCCAGCTCATCCTCCCTGATGTATCCTATAACCAGAGAGGTGGTCCTGTGTAGGTATTAAGATGGAAAGTAACACAGAAATCCTGACCTCCATCACCAGTGAGAGCCGACATGACTGCAATGCCTCTCCCAAGCCGTGCCACTCAGTACGACTTCCATGTATTCACCAGCTTGTTGGGTCTGCATTCTCCCTGCAACAACAAACCAGGAAAAGTTCAGGCTGCACAACACTACATTGCTATATTTTATCTTTTTTTTTTTTCCCACCCACTAAGTTTACCTGAGCGATTTCAGCGTGTTTTCCCTACGCCTGGCATACACCCCCTACACCCCCCCCCCCCACTCCACACTCTGCATCCCCCATTACTCCACACTCTGCACCCTCTACACCCCCCCATTACTCCACACTCTGCACCCTCTACACCCCCCATTACTCCACACTCTGCACCCTCTACAGCCCCCCATTACTCCACACTCTGCACCCTCCACAGCCCCCCATTACTCCACACTCTGCATCCCCCATTACTCCACACTCTGCACCCTCTACAGCCCCCCATTACTCCACACTCTGCACCCTATACATCCCCCCCATTACTCCACACTCTGCACCCTCTACAGCCCCCCATTACTCCACACTCTGCATCCCCTACATCCCCCATTACTCCACACTCTGCACCCCCTACATCCCCCCCATTACTCTGCACCCCCTACATCCCCCCATTACTCCACACTCTGCATCCCCTACGCCCCCCATTACTCCACACTCTGCACCCTATACATCCCCCCCATTACTCCACACTCTGCACCCTCCACAGCCCCCCATTACTCCACACTCTGCATCCCCCATTACTCCACACTCTGCACCCTCTACAGCCCCCCATTACTCCACACTCTGCACCCTATACATCCCCCCATTACTCCACACTCTGCACCCTCTACAGCCCCCCATTACTCCACACTCTGCATCCCCTACATCCCCCATTACTCCACACTCTGCATCCCCTACATCCCCCATTACTCCACACTCTGCACCCCCTACATCCCCCCATTACTCCACACTCTGCATCCCCTACGCCCCCCATTACTCCACACTCTGCACCCTATACATCCCCCCCATTACTCCACACTCTGCACCCTCTACATCCCCCCATTACTCCACGCTCTGCACCCCCTACATCCCCCCATTACTCCACGCTCTGCTCCCTCTACATCCCCCCTTACTCCACACTCTGCACCCATTACTCCACACTCTGCACCCCCACATCCCCCCATTACTCTGCACCCTCTACATCCCCCCATTACTCCACACTCTGCACCCTCTACATCCCCCCATTACTCCACACTCTGCACTCTCTACATCCCCCCCATTACTCCACACTCTGCACCCCTACATCCCCCCCATTACTCCACACTCTGCACCCCTACATCCCCCCATTACTCCACACTCTGCACCCCTACATCCCCCCATTACTCCACACTCTGCACCCTCTACATCCCCCCCATTACTCCACACTCTGCACCCCCTACATCCACCCATTACTCCGCACTCTGCACCCTCTACATCCCCCCATTACTCCACACTCTGCACCCCCTACATCCCCCCATTACTCCACACTCTGCACCCTCTACATCCCCCCATTACTCCACACTCTGCACCCCCTACATACCCCATCACTCTACACTCTGCACCCCCTACATCCACCTATTACTCCACACTCTGCACCCTCTACATCCCCCCCCCATTACTCCACACTCTGCACCCTCTACATCCCCCATTACTCCACACTCTGCACCCTCTACATCCCCCCATTACTCCATGCTCTGCACCCCCTACATCCCCCCATTACTCCACCCTCTACATCCCCCATTACTCCACACTCTGCACCCCCTACATCCCCCCCCCATTACTCCACACTCTGCACCCTTTACATCCCCCATTTTTCCACACTCTGCACCCCCTACATCTCCCCATTATTCCACACTCTGCACCCTTTACATCCCCCATTAATCCACACTTTGCACCCCCTACATCCCCCCATTACTCCACACCCCCACGTCCCCTATTATCCCCCATTACTCTGCACTCCCTGCATCCGCCCCATTACTCTGCACTCCCTGCATCCGCCCCATTACTCTGCACTCCTGCAAGGTGGAGTTTTCAGCAGAACAAAGGCAATGGTGTTTTTACCGGGGAGGAAAGGGTGTGTTTTTTTTTTTTTTTTTTCTCTCCTTTGTTTTTATGTATGGGTGGGGGGGGGGGGGGGGTGTCTAAAATCGTCTGAAAAATCTTTTACTTGGCATTTCTACTTTAATTCCAGTAAACTGTCTAGTCCACCCCACCCGGTAACTTTCTCTCTTCCCTTCAGGGTGGCGGATCGGGAAAGGAGAAGGGTTTGCGGACATGGAATACGCCATGATGGTAGCCATGGGGGCAGTGACGGAACAAACCGTAGTAGTCACTGTTGTTCATGACTGTCAGGTGAGGGGGACATTTAAGGGAACTCATCTTTGGGAAATGTGTTTTAAAGCTGTACTCAACCCAAGGACAAAATGTAATATATTGCAGAGTACCAGTCCTTAGATGTTGAACTATTTCAGCAAGTATAGAAAAAGCTTGTTGATCCTGCCAGAAATAATGTGCCCTTGTCACAGTTCCCGTGAGCAGAAACACTTCCTGTCATCCACCTTCTGTAAACTACTAGTCACCCCCCCCAATATAAAGGAAGACGTGTTTAAAGTCCAGCCTCACTGACAACTGACTCTCTCAATAGATATAATACAGGGAGGGTTGTCGCTTTAGGACAGGGAAGTGTCACTGGCAGGATCACCAGCTGGAAATAAACAGGGGGAAGGCTGAAAAAAGAAAACGAATGCAGACGCCTAAGGCATACTATTAGAAATCTTGGGGCCCTCTACAGCTTACTTGACAGTGCTCCCTCTAGTACACCGCAGTTGGCAGCCCTGCCCACTACCCCATGTTTTGTACCCTTGGCACGGCCCACTAACCTGTATCGCCCACTACCCCAGCACTTTGCATGAACTGCATCCCCAGCTACTAGTACCCTATACCACCTACACCTCCCACTCCTCAAGCTCTACCCTCATTGCTACCCCCCCCCCCCCCAAACAGACTACCTCTGCACCTCCTGGGTCTCCCTTTACTCCACACTATGCACACCCTGAATCACCCATTACCCCACATCTGCATTTCCTTGCATCTCACATTACCCCATATTCTTCACCCCCGTTACTTCTTGTTCTGCATCCCCCATTGCTCCACACTCTGCACCTTCTGCATCCTCCATTCCATATTACTCTGCACTCATGCAAGCTCCAATACACCTCACTCTGCACCCCCTGACACTGTGACCCTCACTGCACATATTTGAGCTCTTCCCAGCGCTAGGTGTTTGAATGAAGCTTCACCCACTGGCCCCTCTGGTTCTTTCTGTAGCTGTTGTTGTGGTGCCCTCTGCACAGCTCACCGCTGATCCTCTGAAGGATTCATGAAGTGAGTTCCTCTGGACCACATCCCCATCTACAGGTGTGGGGGATTCCCAAAGTTGTAGGCAGGGATGGAGAGGTGGGGGTACCTAGGGTTAGGATGATGGTGAGCTAGGAGTTTTCCTTATTTGGTGCCCCCCCCTAACTAGCCTGACCTATACCCCCCTATTAGTGTCCCAGCAGACACAATGTTTAGGGACAGGTAAGCTGCAATATATGACCTTTTTGGTTTGATGGTTTTGTTTTTTAAAGCGGTTGTAAACCCTAGAAAAAAAAAAAAAACCCTGCAAGACAAAGGCATAATGGGCTAGTATGCATCGCATACTAGCCCATTATGTGTAACTTACCTTAGAACGAAGCCCCGACGCGGACCCCCGGACATCGCTGCGGGCGCTGCCATGATCCCTCGCCGTCTCTTCCGGGTTCGGCGGCTCCGGCGCGGTGATTGGCCGGAAGAGACGGCTCCGGCGCGATGATTGGCCGGAGCCGCGATGACGTCACTCCTGCGCATGCACGCGGGAGTGATTTTCCGGCAAGCCTCCGGCAAATTAATTGAAGGTCCCTCCGGACCTTCAGAGCGCATGCGCCGCTAGCGAGAGCGGCTGCATGTACTGTATATATCTCCTAAACCATGCCGGTTTAGGAGATATTATTTGTACCTACAGGTAAGCCTTATTATAGGCTTACCTGTAGGTAAAAGTGTCAAAAAGCAGGATACTACCGCTTTAAAGCTATGTTTGAGTTTACTCAAAAGGATGCACAAAAAAAAAAAGAATGTACAACCCCCCCCCCCCCCCCCCAAAAAAAAAAAAAAAATAGGTAAGCAATTAACACCTTCCGGTCTGGCCTATAGCAGATTAATGGCCTGGCGGGACTTTCCTCCTTCTTCTGAGTGGACGTCATATGACATGCTCTCAGAAGGCGCCGCTCGTGGGGTCGTGAGCGGCGCAATCTGTCATCGACTGTACAGGCTGGCTTCCGGTACCATGTGACCGCTGTGACCAATCGCAGCAGGTCACATGACAGTTGTAAACCATAGATGGCTTCCTTTCATGCCATCCAATGTGTATAATCGTGTGGCTAGCTGTGATTGGTCAATGTGATCACATGGTACAGGGCCAATCACAGCCCATCTGTACCATATGATTAGATTTGCTCAAATACAGCTAATCACAAACTGAATCCAGTTTCATTCACAAAAAAGAAAAATCCTGATCACTTCCCCAGAATAGTACAGTGTTAATATGGTAATGTTCTGTTGCTCTGGTCTCAGTGCGTTTAAAAAAAAAAAATTGTAAAGAAAATAAGAAATATAAAAAAAATAAGTCATGTTTTTTATTTTATTTTTTTTTGTACTGTCACCAGTCAGTGTCGCTGATCACTTTGTTATATGATGACTGTACTGCACTGGTGACTGTGTTAAAAATAAAATTGTGATTAGGGTTTTTTTTTTTTTCTCAAAAATTATGACAAAAAAATTTAAAGCTTCAAAAACTCGCCATGCCTCTTACTAAATACCTTGGACTGTCTACTTTCCAAAAAGGGGTCATTTGGGATATTTTTACTGCCCTGATATTTTAGAGCCTCAAGAAATGAGGTTGAGAGGCCGTCAGTACATCAAGATTGATGATACATTTTTCCGATATACCCCTATATACGATATACCTATAATATATATATATATTAGTTTGTGGACTCCTACAGACTAAATATTATACACGGATTTGGATTATTTTCACCAAGGGAATGTAGCAGAACAGATTTTGGCCTAAATTTATGAAAAACAATTATTTCCAATAATTTATAACAGACAAAGAAAATTGCGTTTTTTTTTTTTTTTGTTTTTTTTTTCCCCCCCAAAATTTTCAGTCTTTTTTAGTTTATTTAGCAAAAAATTGAAAAAAAAACCCAATGGTGATTAACCACATAACGACCGCTCACATTGCTGCTACTGTGGCAAAGTGGCTCGTTATCGTCCAGCGACGTAGACCTACGTCGCTGGACTCCTCCCCTTGTGGGCGGCACGCGCGCGCCGCCGGAGGCTCGCTCCCGCTGTTTTCAGTCACAGCGGGAGTCGGGCCAGGGGAGGAGTGGCGGTGATCACTGCCGCTCTTCCCCAATCATCGGGGAATCGAGTGTGGAGATCCGCCTGCTTGTGTAAAAAAAGCGGGCGGATCTCCTAAGTGACAGACAGGGTCAGATTGCAGGGTTCAGCATAGCTGAACCTGCGATCTGTCCCTGTGTCACTCAGTCACCTCCACCCCACACATGTCAGTAAGCACCAGGCATACATTAACCCCTCCCTCTCCAAAAAAAATTAACCCCTTCCCTGCCAGTGTCATTTTTACAGTAACAGTGCATATATATAGCACTGATTACTGTAGTAATGTCACTGGTACCCCCAAAAATGTCAGTCAAGGGTCCGATCTGTCCGCCGCAATGTCGCAGTCCCGCCAAAAAAAATCGCAGATCGCCGCCATTACTCATTAAAAAAAAAAAAAAGACAAATCTTTCCCTTAGTAAACGCAATAACTTTTGCGCAAACCAATCAAAATACGCTTATTACGATTTATTTTTTTTTTTTTTTTACCAAAAATATGTAGCAGAAAACAAATTGGCCAAAAATTATAAATTTTGATTTTTTTACATTTTTTGAGGGGGAATTTCATATAAAAAAAAAAAAATTGAAAAATATTGTTATTTTTTCAAAATTGTCGCTCTTTTTTGTTTATAGCGCAAAAAGTAAAAATCACACAGGTGATCAAATACCACCAAAAGAAAGCTCTGTTTGTGGGGAAAAAAGGACGTAAATTTCGTTTGGGTACGGCGTTGCACGACCGCGCAATTGTCGGTTAAAGTCGCACAGTGCCGAATCGCCAAAAGTGGCCTGGACGTAAGACCGCAAAATCCTCCGGTGGTAAAGTGGTTAAATACCACCAAAGAAAGCTCTAGTTGTGTGAACAAAAGGATAAAACTTTCATATGGGTGCAGTGCTGCATGACCGTGCCATTGTCCTTGTGACAGCAGTGAAAGCTGAAAATTGGCCTGGTCTGGAAGGGGGGGTAAAGGTGGCCGGTATTGAAGTGGTTAAACAGCGTCTCATGAGACTCAAGCAATTGCAAATAAATAAATCAGAGAGAGCACAGAGTGGACAGATGTTGCATACTCCATGATAAGTTTTACATTATCCATAAAGGACAAGATTAATATTTTGGATGCAGAGAGGTTAAAGTCCAGGGGTCTTCAAACTATGGCTCTCCAAAAGTTCAGGAACTACAATTCCCATCATGCCTGGTCAGGTCTGTGAATGTCAGAGTTTTACAATGCCTCATGGGATGTGTAGTTCGCAGCAGCTGGAGGGCCGTAGTTTGAGGATCCCTGGAAGTAAGGGGATTAGAAAGCCAATTGGGTTTGATGTTTAAACTGAAATGAGATGCACACGTGTTTATAGGACGATTGTGTGTTTTTGATGTTTCATAGAATGGGAAAGTACATCCTATGTGCGTTCCTGGGGTAAAGCTATAGCATTATTTGGACCATCTTATCTTTTCCTTCTGCTTTCTAAGGTGCTGGATATCCCGGAGGAGCTGCTGGGTGACCATGACCTGACCGTAGATTACATCCTGACACCCACCAGGGTCATAAAGACGGACTGTGCGCGCCCCAAGCCCACAGGGATCATTTGGTCTAAGGTCTGTCTGTTTGTTTCTGAACTAGGAGGCAGAATCTGAGCGAATATTCATGTAGTCAGGTGAAAAAAAAATAAGACCTGACCACTGAGTTCAGGCAAAAGATATAAAGTCCGACCTCCTGACTCCCCTTCAGTCTTGCACAGTTGTAGCGGCTCCTCTCCTGGACTGAAATGGCTTCCTCTGATTTCATTGCACACTGTGAGCTTCTCATAATGTGCATCAGAAGCTGCAGAAAGTCACACAGAGCCCCGCCTCATTTCCTGTCTGGAGGACATCCAGCATCATCTATCGCTTTCTTCCCCAGCCTGACTGTCCCTGGTCCGCCCCTTTCATTTCTTGGATTTAAATTATGGGGTCACAGCATAAAAACATGGCAGAGGCTTTAAACCTTCCCTGATCTAAAATTAAATGCGTTTTGGCTGGAGTTCAAGAGATTGTAAATGATCACCTTGTAAAACAATCCATTCAGTTTAAAATGGAAATGAAAGGCAAACATTTGTGTATAGATAAAAAATAAATAAATAAAAAATTATAATATACCCTTTTTCCTCTTTTTTTTAACCACTTACCGCATACTAATGTAGGGCTACGTCGGTAAACTTTGCGGTAGTGTACCGGGATGATGCCTCTAGCTAGAGACATCATCCCGGTACCGTGGTTTGAAGCAGACTGTTGGCTTTCCGTCGGTACCGACCGATGCGGCTCGGGAGCCGCTCGATCGGTACCCGGGGGGGCGGGAGGGGAGGTGTCCCCCCCCCCCCCCCCCCTCCCGCCGCCTTCCGTGGCTTTGCTCTGGGCTCCCGTCCCACCGGGAGCCCCGAGCACCCAGCCGGCACGTCCGCCGGCTGGATGGAGTCCCGATGAATGCCGGAAACGGCATCGATCGGGTCTCCGTTGACGTAACCCGGAGGCGGCGTCCATGACGTCACTTCCGGGTTACTGTGCTGCAAAAGGCGGCAAATTTGAAAATCGGCTGTATGCAAAAATGCCGTTTTTGGCGTTTTGCATACAGGGAAGTGTAGTGGAGGGGTCTAGGGTCTTTTAGACCCCCAATCTCTCCATAAAGTGTACCTGTCACTGCATATTGCTGTCACAAGGGATGTTTACATTGCTTGTGACAGCAATAAAATTGATCGGATTTTTTTTTTTTTTTTTTAAACTGTAATAAAGTTAAAAAAATAAATAAAATAAATGGGAAAAAAAAAATTTAGCCACCCCCGTCACCGTTAGCTCGCGCACAAAAAAAAAACGTATACGTAAGTCGAGCCACAAATGAAATCGCTGTTCAAACCACACATGTGAGGTATCGCCGCGATCGACAGAGCGTGAGCAATAATTTTAAAAAAAGAACTACACTCTAACTCTAAACTGGTAACTGTTAAATAAATTTAAAGCGTCGCCTATTGAGATCTCAATTGACCATAGTTTGTCGCCATCCCACGGGGGGGGGGGGCGCAATTTTAAACCGTAACATGTTGGGTATCTATTTACTCGGCGTGACATCATTTTTCACAATATACAAAAAAAATGGGCTAACTTTACTTTTTAGTATTTTTTAAATGCAGTGAAATGTGATTTTTCAAAATTTTTCCAAAAAATGGCGCTTTAAAGACCGCTGCGCAAATACCGCGTGACAAATTGCAATGACCGACATTTTATTCTCCAGAGTCTTTGCTAAAATAATATATATAATGTTTGGGGGTTCTAAGTAGTTTTCTAGGAAAAAATATTGGTTTTAACGTGTGAACAAAAAATAGGGCTGGGGCTTAAGTGGTTAAAGTGATCACATTCCCTCTGTTCTCAGCTGCATAAGAGCTGGGGGGGAGAAGAAGCAGTACACTGGTCTTCCCAGTGAATGGCTGTACAGGTGCTGGGGGGGGGGGGTGTCAGGATAAGTCTGATAATTAGAGGAGAGCAGGAGAGCTCCCAGCATAGCTAGAGAACTGACCACGGTGTGTGTTCACCCGCTTAGTGTGGTCAGTTTTTAAGTGGAAAGCAGAGGGACTGGCAGGATCACCAGGGATTTCACACAAAGGAAGCAATACAAAGAGAAGTACATGGTACAGAAGGGACGACAGGAATATGAAATGTTGGGGTAACAACTGACTTCTAGGCAGCTAGACAATGAGGGATGATTATGGGCATGGCAACTGTTAGACCATCATGGCGGTATGGGAATAAAAAACGTTTTTTTTCTTGTGTAGATAAGCCAGGAGATGATGGAGAAAATTCCGATCCTGAAGAAACTTCGGGACAAAGAACGGCGTCTGGGGAAGGACGTGACGCTGAAAGATGAGCCTGATTCGGTGAAGAGCCCCGATTGTACCTCCTCTTCTCCACACACCAACGGTGAGGCTCGCCCTCGACCTGCGAGACCAAAGCCAGCACCCGCCGACCACAAAGACAGCTGCGCCGTCTACCTCGGCGATATCCCTTCTACTACACGGGTCAGTGAACTGAAGAGTATATTGAGGAGCCGGGACGCCTTCCCCGTCCACCTCACCTGGCAGGGAGCCCAGCGCCGAGCCTTTCTGAACTACAGCGACCCAGTCCATGCCCAACTTGTGCTGGAAAAGCTAGAGGGGTTAAACATTGGGGGTCACCCCGTACGGGTGGAGATGGCTAGAGGTCAGCGGAGCAGAGCTGGCCTAGGGGAGGAACAGGGAAAGTAAGCCAGGAAATCGGTACATCTCATTGGATGCCTACAGATTGCATTGCTAAAGTTGGTGCAAACTGACCTCTAGCAGAACGCTCGGCCTGCTTCCTGTGCGCTGTGTGGGGAGATGAAACGCGTAGGACACTAAACATATGCCGTTATGGACGGCAGTCTAATTGCGTTATTTCTTTTTTCATCCAGGTATTGCTGTAGTTCAAACCCCCCCCCCCCCCAATACTGTAACACGCCTGCTGGTAATGCCGGAGCACACTCTGCAGACTCCTGCATATACAAGTATGATGGATAAAAATGCTTAATCTTTTATCCCGTTGCTGAAAAACAAAAGGGCAGCCCATGCTTCAGGAAGTACACTTCCACTGCCCTCTGGACTCCAGCCTTTACTTTTTTTTTTTTTGCCTAGACTTGTCCCAAGTCCTCTCCTGTGTTGAATCTGATTACTCTCAATTCCCTGCAAACTCTATTTTTTTAACCCTATAAAGCTGTAGAATTTATCTTTGAACCTGTCTTCATTTCCTGTCTAAAAAATCTTCATCAAGTCCCCTCTGCTCCTGATCCACATGGTCATTCTCTTACTCACAGCTTTTAGTTTTTTTCTGTCCTCTATTATTTTTGCTCTTTGCTATATGAGGTTGTGATATTTAGGGAAAAAAAACGTATTCCTGGCATCCCTTTAGATGTGCATTCTCAGGGCTGCTGATAGTGGGGTATTACTGGGTCTCCTGTAGGGGGCCTGGGAACACAGGGGAGGTCTTGACAGCAGGGGGATAAGTGTGGCAGGACGAGGGGACAATTACAGAACAGTGCACTGTGTCTCTCCCTCCAGCAGCTGAAAGCCGGTTTCTCCATCTCTCCTTCCCGCTGGATTTCAAAAGCCGGTTTCTCCATCTCTCCTTCCCGCTGGGTTTCAGCTTCTGGAGGGAGCTGCCCACATCTGATTCCCGCCCCTTGTCCCCCAGCAACGTCACCAGGGGGGCCGGTAAATATGGAATTTACTGACTTCCTTTTCTGAATTTGTCACAGTGAGCAATCGGTACTGATCACTCCTGTGTCCATTCATAACTGAACATACCCTGTTTCCCTGAAAATAAGCCCTAACCAGAAAATAAGACCTAGCGTGATTTTTAGGGATGGTTGCAATATAAGCCCTACCCCGGATATAAGCCCTAGTAAAATCCTTGTAAAAACACGTAATCTGTTTTGTATAATGATAATTTAATGAGCAGTGTGTCTCCTTTTGTAACTTTGTGGAAAATACCTTTTTTACAGCGCCGCTGGGTGCTGGTTACCCGCCAGAGATCTTCTCCTCTCCTCCCAGCTGACATCACTGGCCCCTCCCTCTGCAGTGCTTGGAGCGGGGATGACATCAGCGGGGATCTCAGCCCCTCCCTCTGCAGTATTCGGAGAGGGAAAGTAAAGCTCCGGAGGGTCACGTGAGCGCCCAGCGGCGCTGTAAATAAGGTATTTTAAACAAAGTTAAAAAAGAAGACACACTGCACGTAATCTTTTTACAAAATCGATTACATAATTTTACAATGCCTTTATCCAAGGTTTATTTTTGGGATTACAGACTCCTGAGAAGACAGGGGACACGGGAACTTTTTTTTTTAACGTTTTATTCCAGGTTTTTTTTTAGAACATAGAGAGGGCTAAATGACACGACATAAGCACTGTGCTGTCTATCATGCTTAACCACTTAAGCCCTGGAAGATTTTACCCCCTTCCTGACCAGGGGGTTTTTGCGATTTTTTTTTTTTTTTTTTTTTTTTTTTTTTTTTTTTTTTTTTTTTTTTTTTGGCGTGACTTTCACGTCCTTTTTTTCCCCACAAACAGAGCTTTCTTTTGGTGGTATTTGATCACCTGTGCGATTTTTTTTTTTTTTTTCCCATCATGCGCTATAAACAAAAAAAGAGCGTAAATTTTGCAAAAATAACAATATTTTTCACATTTTTTTTATATGAAATTCCCCAAAAAAAATGTAAAAAACAAAATTTTTTAACATTTTCGGCCAATTTGTTTTATGCTACATATGTTTGGTAAAAAAAATCGCAAAAAGCGTATTTTGATTGGTTTGCGCAAAATGTATCGCATCTACTAACTATGGGAAATTTTTGTCATTTTTATTGTTTTTTTTTAACTAGTAATGGCGGCGATCTGTGATTTTTTTTTTTTTGCGGGACTGCGACATTGCGGCGGACAGATCGGACCCTTGACTGACATTTTTTGACACTTTTGGGGGGACCAGTGACATTACTACAGTAATCAGTGCTATAAATATGCACTGTTACTGTAAAAATGACACTGGCAGGGAAGGGGCTAATTTTATTGGAGAGGGAGGGGTTAATGTTAGCCTGGTGCTTACTGACGTGTGTGGGGGGAAGGGACTGTGTGACACAAGGACAGATCGCATGTTGAGCTATGCTGAACCCTGCAATCTGACCCTGCCTGTCACTTAGGAGATCTGCCCGCTTTGTTTACACAAGCCGGCGGATCTCCACACTCGATTCCCCGATGATCGGGGAAGAGCGGCGGTGATCACCGCCTCTCCTCCCCTGGCCCAACTCCCTCTGTGTCTGAATACAGCGGGAGCGAACCTCGGCGGCGCGCGCGCACCACCCACAAGGGTAGGAGTCCAGCGACGTAATCGAACCACTTTGCCGCAGTACCAGCTCAACGTGAGCGGTCGGCAAGTGGTTAAAGGATCAGGATATTTATTTATATATTTTAGGGTTACAATCACTTTAAGATCATCATTGTACCTTCCGTAAATAAATAAGACATCCCCTGAAAATAAGCCCTAGTGGGGTTTTTTTTGTTTGTTTTATTTTTTGTTTTTTTTGTAGCCAAAATTAATATAAGACCCAATCTTATTTTCGGGGAAACATGATAGTAAACTGTGTTTTTACTATGTTTCAGTCTATGAATGATCTCTGTCTCAAAGGTGAGATGTCAGGGGTCTGTTTAGACCCCTACTATTTCATCCAAACCATTTAACCCCCCCCCCCCCCCCCCTCCACCAAAAGCATTGTGTAAAAAAATAAAAAATGTAAAAATTATATTTTTTTACAACTTAAAAAAAAAAATGTAAAAAAAAATTAATTTTTGAAATTCTGGGGCGGGGGGGGGGGGTACATGCTGTTTACGGCCTGCTGGTTTCTAATGGCAGCTCTGTGCATCTTGGCTGGCCAATGGGTGCTGTGGATTTTAGCTTTGCAATCGGGTGGATCAATTATTACACTCTTACTACACCATGTCTGTTGAGCTGTTTTTTTTTTTTTTTTTTTTTTTCTTCACGTCACCACCAGATGTATGGTGTAAACAGGGCACATAGAAAACAATTACATCAGTATGTGGAACTTAGCATGGGGATGGTGGGTGCACAGACCCGAAAACTCAGGCCCTCATAACCCATCACAATGGGCACAGCAGGTGTACAGACCCAGGAACTCAGCACAGGGATGGTGGGAACCCCTCATAATGGGCACAGCAGGTGTACAGACCCAGGAACTCAGCACAGGGATGGTGGGAACTCCTCATAATGGGCACAGCAGGTGAACAGGCTCAGGAACTTGATCAGAGCTCACTAATAGTCCCCAAGAGACCAAAACGGTCGGGTAGTATAACTGCTGAATTAAACATTTTCAGTGGACCGACAATTAAAATCTGTTACTTTTTTGCTTTGTGTTTTTTTTGTGTGCCATAATTGTACTATTCAAGCTTTCATTTTCCAAAGATGGGTTGGTAGGAGTATTGGGTTAGGTGAGCACTGGATGGGTATTTTACTCCTATAGATCTGACTTCTTGTTTTTAGTTCAGTTTTCTATAATGTGTTTATTGTGTTGGGAGAAGATTCTGGTTTATGTTTCATTCAATAAATCGTCTGCTAATAAAATCTTTTACATTGAATGTCATAGTCAGAAAATACATTAAAAATCCACATTTGTCTGTTTTTCATTATTTAAAGTTAAGACCGGGGTCTAATATTTTTATTTAAATAGATTACTGAATAGCCACAAAGGATACAAATTCATTTTGTGTGCACCAACTGCATTTGTAAATCCATATATTATCTTTTTAAAAGTATCAGTGACACCATCACTGTTCTGTACATAGCCCGTGCACAGAGCAGAGCTGTGGGAGGAACCATCAGGCCCCACCCACTACAGGATGCCTGCAGAAAACTATAGGAGGGGGCGGATACAAGACCAGTCTCCCTGCACAAGGAGAGAGAGCAGCAGCGAGCAGTCTTTTTTGCAGGAAGTCTCGCACAGATCTGGAAGAAATACACAAATCACACCAAGATTCAAGAAGAAAACACATGAGGAAAGGATTTAGATAATATCGGTTTATACCGGACTTTAGTTGCTCAATAACGATCACCCTCCGATCCAAGAAATCTTCATCTGATCAAAGTAAAATATTTATTGTTGCTTCTTATTGATAAAGACGTCTTCCTCCTTTTACCTCATCCCTCCTTGTTCTAGGACGACGCCCCTAGTATCACCGCTCTCGTACGCCCGCAGGGGCTCGCAGTGCGGCGTTTGCGGGTGCACCCTGTCCTAGATGGCGATGACGCGGCTCTTTAACTATATGATGGGTTGTGTCCAATCACAGCTGATCACATGTAAACACAGAATTGCTGTTTATTGGCTCTCCTTGCCTCTCAATGTCTAAGTGTGAGGCGAGGAAAGCCAATCAGCGGCATTTCCTCACGGGATAGACCTGTACAGCCAATCAGTGCAGCCTTAAAGCGGAGTTCCGGCCACAAAATCGACAATCGATTTTGTGGCCATCCACTTGCTTTTCGTCACCTGAAAAGGAAATGGATAGTTACGATTTTTTTTTTTCTTTTTACTTACCTTGTTATTGTAGAAAAATATACTCACCTTTCTTCCACTTCCTCCATCGGCGGCCGCGGCCTGCGCTGTCACTTCCTCCCTCGGTGGCTGCGGCCCGCGCCATCACTTCTGGTTTGCAATGATTCCTGGGAGTTGAACGTCATCGCTCCCAGGAATCAATGCGACGGCACCGGCCCCGCTCGTCCCTTCCGGTGCGGCGCCGCATTCCCTGCTAAACAGCTTCTAGGCATGCAGAGGAATGCGGCGCCACACCGGAAGTGACGAGCGGGGCCGGTTCAGGCGCATTCTGGGAGAAGAGGGCGCTGCGGCTTCAGCTGCCCACAACAGAGAAGGCAGCGCTGGAGAAGAAATTTTCAAGGTAAGTATTTCTTCTTTCAGGTAAGTGCAACCCGGGACAGTACAGAGGCTATTCATTCTGGAATGTACTAGCCCTGACTGTCCCGGGGGTATTTTTATTGAAAATGTTTTTTCATGGCCAGAACTCCGCTTTAACAGTGCCCAGCAAGTAATGCCAGTCTGTTCCCATCAGTGACACCTATAAGTGCCTCCTCATCAGTGCAGCAGCCTATCAGTGAAGGAGAAAAATTACTTATTTACAAAATGTTCTGATAGAAAATAAAAACTTTTTTTTTTTTTTTTCAAAATTTTCTTTTTTTTTTAGCAAAAAATATAAAGCCCAGCGGAGGTTAACCGCTTCAATACAGTGCACTTTCACCCCCCTTCCTGCCCAGGCCAGCTTTCAGCGCTGTCACATTTTGAATGACAATTGCACAGTCATGCTACACTGTACCCATATGAAATTTGTATCATTTTTTTCACACAAATAGAGATTTCTTTTGGTGGTATTTAATCACCGCTGGGGTTTTTTTTTTATTTCTTACAAAAGAAAAAAGGCAGAAAATTTTGGGAAAAAAAATAAATTTTTTCTTATTTTCTGTGAGTACATTTTGAAAATAAATAATTTTTCTCCTTCACTGATGGGCGCTGATGAGGCTGCACTGATGGGCACTGATAGGCTGCACAGATGAGCACTGATGACGAGGTACTAATATGCGGCACTGATGAGCACTGAGAGGTGGCACTGATGGGCAGCACCATCAGTGCGCATAGTGCTGCCCGTCAGTGCCTAGATGAGCAGGCACTGTCTGGCAGCACTATGGGCACTGATTGGCACTCTATTTACATTTTGGGTAATCAGGGCACTGATGATCAGTGCCCAGATTACATGTCTTTGTCTCCCCTGTGAGGAGGAGCCGCTAATTGGCTCGCCTCGCACTCTGACAGTGTGAGGCGAGGAGAGCCAAATAACGGCACTTCCTCATTTACATGTGACCGGCTGTGATTTGACACTTTGCCGATCACATGGGTAAAGAGTCAAGTCATTGACTCTTTACCGAGAGCGGGGCGTGGCCGCGATTGCTGCTCTGCGCGGGCACGCGAGAGAGGCCGTTCTGGGGCGCCGTCATATGACGTCGTCCCAGAACGAGAGCTGCACCGCTCCCCCGTCATTTGGCGGTGGGCGGGTAACAAGTGGTTAAATACCACCAAAAAGAAAGCTCTATTTTTCTTTAGCTTTTTTTCCCGTGTTTTCACTTGGTTCTCTGACCAGTAACACGCATCCTGGGTTATGACACAGAGCTCTGGATGAAGGAACACAGGAGGCACAGCAGACAGCAGCATTGTCAGTCTGAGGAAAGGGGGGAGTATTAAATGTATTAGCAGATTTGAATATACTAACTCGTTTAAGCCAAACTCCAGCTCGCACTTATTAAACAGTTTTTTTCCCTTTTGGGATAAAGGTTTTACATAAATATATTGATCACTGTAAGCACCCATATCAGTGTGAAATGGTTTGTCTCATTCTGGTTTTTCTAAATTCTAATATTATTATTGATACATTCTGATATGGACCGGACTTGCTGGCTGGATCACCAGTTGAAAATAGAAGAAAGCCTACAAAAGAAAACGAATGCAGCCGTCGCATCTAAGAATTGGTAAGCTGCAATATAATAAATATTTGCTTCTGGGTTTAATACCGCTTTAACCACTTGCCGACCGCCGCACGACTATCTACGGCGGCGGTCAGCCCCTCACAGGCAAAGTGACGTAGGTCTACGTCGCTCGCCTGTGAGGGTTTAGGGAGCGAGCGCGCGCCGCCGGAGGCGCGCTCCCGCTCCCGCGTGGTCACGGACCCCCCCGCGCGTGTGACCGGCGGACCCGATCGCCGCAGGCCACTCTGCGATCGGCGGGGGAGAGGGAGAAAGTCAGGCAGCTTGTGTAAACAAGCTGCCTGTCATTCTCCTCTCTGTATGAGAGATGATCACATGGATCTACTATGTAGATCCATTGATCACTCTGCATACAGTTGAAGCCACAGCCAATCACAGTTAGAATCACGCCCCTAGGGACACACACAGCCCCTCCCTCTCAAATAAAGTTAACCCCTTCACTACCAGTGTATTTTTACAGTAACAGTGCATATATATAGCACTGATTACTGTAGAAATGTCACTGGTAACCCCAAAAGTGTCAAAAATGTCAGTCAAGGGTCCGATCTGTCCGCCGCAATGTCGCAGTACCGCAAAAAAAATCGCAGATCGCCGCCATTACGCGTTAAAAAAAAAAACAACAAAAATGACAAAAATCTTTCCCTTTGTTAGTAAACGCAATAACTTTTGCGCAAACCAATCAAAATACGCTTTTTGCGATTTTTTTTACCAAACATAGGTAGCATAAAACAAATTGGCCGAAAATATTAAAAAATTTTGATTTTTACATTTTTTTGGGGGGAATTTCATATAAAAAAAAGGGAAAAATATTGCTATTTTTGCAAAATTTACGCTCTTTTTTTGTTTATAGCGCGTGATCAAAAAATCGCACAGGTGATCAAATACCGCCAAAAGAAAGCTCTGTTTGTGGGGAAAAAAAGGACGCCAAATTCGTTTAGGTACAGCGTCGCACGACCGCGCAATTGTCCGTTAAAGTCACGCAGTGCCGAATCGCAAAATACCCTCTGGTCGTTTAGCAGCCAAATCCTCCGGGGCTTAAGTGGTTAAAGAAATTACGGCCAATCTTAGTTTAGCATGCACAAATGTGTGTGACGTTCGTCCAACGAATGTTACCAGAACCTTAGGTGTCGCCCTGTCTGGAGGTTTATTAAAGTGTATCTCTAGCTTATGGATGGAGTGTGGAAGGGCTGGCACCCCTGTCTGGTTGCAGCTTTTCCTACTGGGGAGAGTCACCCTCTCTGCTTGTTCTGGTCACAGTTACCTTTAGGAAAGTAAGGGGGGGGAGGGGGAGTCCAAAATTTGGCATTGCCAGTAAGAGAGGGAATCTGTTTTGGTGACAAAGAAGAGTGGCTTTTCCTCTCTTTGGAGAGGTTTACTTCCACTTCCTGTTGTGTCCCTGGGACAGGAAGTAAGAATGAAATTTCTCAAAGGGGGCACAGCAAAAAAAAAAAAAACTGGCAGGGGCTCCAATCCATCAGCACTCCATCCAAAAGTAAAACAAAACAATGAAGAAGGTGGACCCTCTATTTAGGGATCAGTTCTTTTCAATATGACACATTTTTTGGGCTTTTTTTTTTTTCCATGTTCTAATTGCATTTGGGACACTCAGATTTCACAAATTCTTTATTCATTTTGTCTTCCCATATACTGTAGAAGGTGGAAGTGAAATAAGGTTTGGGTATATACCGCAGATGCTGCCAATCAAGTGTTTTCTATATATGTCCCCATGTTTTTATTTTCAGAATTTTTTTCTTTTTCCTCTTCACCATAAATGGAATTTTCACAGGGATAAAACTCTGCTTTGATTCCCAGCGCAGCCTGGGAGGGTAAGGGGCGAATACCTTCCACTGGCTGCCCCACCACCAGCAGAAAATACTGTGCTACTGCTGGAAGTGGAGGAGGACATAGGGGTTCTCTGCAGTACAGCTTCAATCGCTAGGCCTGAGTGCTGCCACAAGGGGGCCACGCCTTTAGCATTGTGTGAGCTCCCTCCTGGTGGTGGGAGATCCCAGCAAGCAAACAGGGTAGCGGGGAACACATAGAAGATATCTGTTGTCCTTTCCCTTCCGCCAGGAAAGAGGCTCAATGAACAGATGAAATATGTAGGAGCTGTTTTACCCGCTAAGGCTCCATTCACATATAGGCATTTTTTGAATTGCAGCGATTCTGCCCACTATCCCGAACTATTGCAATTCCCATGACTTGCAATGGCAACCCAAAAGCGGTGAGATTTTGCCGTGATTGTCGCCCGACAAATCGCGGTAAAATCGTGCAAACAGAATCATGACAATCGCAGCAAAATCTTAATAAAGAGATAAAAATCAGCGCAGACACTCTAGAATTGGTGAACCATAAACTAGATAATAAATATCAATCTTCAAAAATGACAAAAGTGCTGGAAGTGCCAAAGTGAACGTGAGTGAATATATATAAATTATGAAGATAAAATTCAACACAAATTAATCTAAAATCCGTAAACCTAAGAAGAGGTTAAAAAATATAAGAATAATGAGCACTCTTCAATACAATATAAATAGATAATAAAGTGCTGGATAATACTATAAAATCTTCTAATGATGAAAGAAAAAGTGATCATGTGCAGGAAATGTGGATATCCAAGAGCAATAAAGTGCTAAAGTGATCTATAAAGTGATCAAAAATTAGCTGAATAGATATAAGGTGAAGGTGCAGAAATGAGCAATTGTAAAAAGTTCTATTGATGAAGAACTGATCAAAAGCTCCAACTGAAACAATTATTGTAAAAACTGGCAATATGCCCTATGAAGAGTATACCACTGTCGCTCTTCGTGGTGGGGTGAAAATGACCTACCCAATAATAACAAAAGTGATGATCATAAATATAAGATAAACCTTGTTGAAGAAAAGGTGAGAAAAAGTGAAATATGAAAAAGTATATAAAATGCCCTATGAAGGGCGAACCACTATCAACTCTTCGATAGTGTGAAAATAGAAAAAAATAAAAAAATGTGATAGTGAACAATATCACAACGTGACCAATAAAATAAAAGAAATGCGTGGTCATCAAAAAGGTCAAATCAAATCAGTGCTGATAGATGAAAGCAGAATCAAGTTCATATCGGGTGAAATAATCAAATGCTTCCGGTGATTCCCAGTGCGAGCTTTAGTGAGCTAGGGTTCCACAAAGTAGGTGTAATGGCCGCTCCATTAACATTCATAAGAGCGTTTCAGGTGTCACACGTCAACCTGTAGACCTTGGGGGATGTCTCCTTAGATATTATCCTCAAAGATGTGGGTGCAATATATGTATCAAAATCCAAGTCTTCTGGGTTGGAATTATGCAGACAATCAAACACTTTTCAGTAAAAAATACCGCCGATGCGGTTGCAGCAATCGCTCCAGCAGCTTCCAGTCTCGGCCGTAGACACGGAAGTGACGTCACCACGGCATCCCGACGCGTTGCGTCACAATAACACGTGACTTTATCAAGGGATAAAGCAAGCAAACAGGGTAGCGGGGGAACACATAGAAGATATCTGTTGTCCTTTCCCTTCCGCCAGTAAAGATGCTCAATGAACAGATGAAATACATAGGAGCTGTTTTACCCGCTAAGGCTCCATTCACATATAGGCGTTTTTGAATTGCGGTGATTCTGCCCACGATCCCGAACTATTGAAAGTTGCAGGACGCCCGTGCAATTCCCGTGACTTGCAATGGCAACCCAAAAGCGGTGAGATTTTGCCGTGATTGTCGCCCGACAAATCGCGGTAAAATTGTGCAAACAGAATCGTGACAATCGCAGCAAAATGGCGACACGTTTTGGGTGCCATTGCAAGTCATGGGAATCCATTGCGACCTGCAATGGTTCAGGATCGCGGGCAGAATCGTGGCGATCTGAAACGCCTATATGTGAATGGAGGCTAAAGGATTCGTATTTCTGTCCATCCACTCCTGAGATTTACACAGCTCTGCCACACAGCCCTGTCAGGCAGGGGAGGAGAACTGATTTTTCTCTGCTGCATCTCAGTTATGCTTAAAGAGGAAGTAAAGCTTCCTGTGTAACTTGTACTTATAGGTACTGTAATTATAGCCCTATGATAAGGCTTACCTATAGGTACTGTAATTATAGCCCTATGATGAGGCTTACCTATAGGTACTGTAATTATAGCCCTATGATAAAACTTCCTATAGGTACTGTAATTATAGCCCTATGATAAGGCTTTCCTATAGGTACTGTAATTATAGCCCTATGATAAAGCTTACCTATAGGTACTGTAATTATACCCCTGTGATAAAGCTTACCTATAGGTTCTGTAATTATAGCCCTATGAGAAGGCTTACCTATAGGTACTGTAATTATACCCCTGTGATAAAGCTTACCTATAGGTACTGTAATTATAGCCCTATGATAAGGCTTTCCTATAGGTACTGTAATTATAGCCCTATGATGAGGCTTGTCTATAGGTACTGTAATTATAGCCCTGTGATAAGGCTTTCCTATAGGTACTGTAATTATAGCCCTATGATAAGGCTTTCCTATAGGTACTGTAATTATAGCCCTATGATAAGGCTTTCCTATAGGTACTGTAATTATAGCCCTATGATAAGGCTTTCCTATAGGTACTGTAATTATAGCCCTATGATAAAGCTTACCTATAGGTACTGTAATTATAGCCCTATGATAAAGCTTACCTATAGGTTCTGTAATTATACCCCTGTGATAAAGCTTACCTATAGGTACTGTAATTATAGCCCTATGATAAAGCTTACCTATAGGTTCTGTAATTATAGTCCTATGAGAAGGCATACATATAGGTAGTGTAATTATAGCCCTATGAGAAGGCTTACCTATAGGTAGTGTAATTATAGCCCTATGAAAAGGCATACCTATAGGTACTGTAATTATAGCCCTATGATAAGGCTTACCTATAGGTAGTGTAATTATAGCCCTATGAGAAGGCTTACCTATAGGTAGTGTAATTATAGCCCTATGAAAAGGCTTACCTATAGGTACTGTAATTATAGCCCTATGATAAGGCTTACATATAGGTACTGTAAATATCTCCTACGGGCAGCCAGTGACATTTCTGGCGCATGCGCCCTGAAGGAGCGGTCACTCGTGCCGTTCATTCAGAGCCCTGTGCCGTGAACAGCGGCTCCGGCACGCATGCGTTGGGGTGACGTCATCGTGGCTCTGGCCAATCAGATGGCTGGACACGAACACGGAAGGAAGACCAGGTATACATGGGCGCCGTGTGAGCGGTGAGTGGGCGGCGCTGTGGGGGCTTCCTTTTAAGGTAAGAATTTCATAATGAGCTAGGATGAGATGCATTCTAGTCAGGTCAGATCACCAGGTAAAATCAGAAGGAAAAAGTCTCAAAAAAGAAAACTAATGCAGCCACCACATCTAATGATTGGTAAGCTGTAATATAATACATGTTTGATTTTGGGTTCTATCTATACAATTTGAATCAAATTAGGTCAGCCTTTGTGCTACATGGTTGAAGGTAATTCTAAATGAGATTGTATCGTGTATGGTCAGCTTTAGAGTTGTATCCCAATCAGATGTCTGCACACATGTGTTTAGCTTTGTAAATTAAAAGCCAAACTAGCCGACAAAAGATCATAAAAATGAATGATTTTACTGATTACTTTAAAAATCTGATTCAGCCCAAGGAAAATATTCATCTTACGTGTGTGGGCATCAAAGGGTGACTAAGCATGGCACAGGGTGATACTGATATATAGAATGAGAAATGTCTTCTTGTGTGTGTTTTTTTTTTTTTTTTTAATATAGGCTGTCATAATATGAAACTGACAGCGGATGGCGCTGTTACTTTACAGTTGGTTGCAGTTTTACCCCCTTTTTTTTTTTTGTTTTTTTTTGTGTGAGAAAGACAATATATATTGCCTATCAGCATCAAATAATTGTGTGTAAAATCATGAGCATTTATTTATTCATATAGCTCTGACATATACTGCAGTGCTGTACAGAGATCACTGAGCCAGTCACATCAATCTCTGCACCAAAGGAGCTTACACTCTAATTTCCCTCCACAGTCACACACTATTATTATTATTAATATACATTTATATAGCTCTGACATATACTGCAGTGCTGTACAGAGATCACTGAGCCAGTCACATCAGTCTCTGCACCAGAGGAGCTTACACTCTGTTTCCCCACAGTCACACACTAATATTATTATTATACATTTGCATAGATCTGACATAGACTGCAGTGCTGTACAAAAAAAACTCTAAACCAGTCACATCATTCCCCTCACCAGAGGAGCTTACACTCTGAGGATGTGTTTAGGTGGAGGTTATAGCTTTGTTGAGATTAATCATAATATTAATATGAAAATGTGTCTTGGTTGGTACATTTAGTTTTCTTTGTTTTTTTTTTTGTTTTTTTTTCTGGCAAAATGTAAAATGTATGTATATATATATATATATATATATGTATGTGTATATATATATATATATATATATATTTATTATTATTATTATTATTTTTTGCATTTAGGTAAATATTTTTTTTATTATGTTTGTAAGATTTTTAATAAACAAAAATATACACTCTAATGTTCCCCTACAGTCCACACACTAATATTATTATACAGTTTTTTAGCTTTGACATATACCACAGTGCTGTACAGAGAACACTAAGCCATACATATCAGTCTCTGCACCAGAAGAGCTTACACTGTAATGTCCCCCACAGTCACACACTTTTATTATTATTATTATTATTATTATTATTATAATACACCTGCATAGCTCTGACATATACCGCAGTGCTGTACAAAAATCTCTAAAGTCACATCATTCTGTGCACCAGAGGAGCTTACACTCTGAGGATGTGTTTAGGTGGAGGGTAAGGCTTTGTTGAGTTTAATCATAATATTAATATGAAAATGTGTCTTGGTTGGTATATTTCGTTTTATTTATTTATTTTCTGGCAAAAAAGCAATTTTATGTTTCAGTGCCGGTTCACACATGTGCGGCTGCGGCGTTCACATGTAATGTCGGAGCGCACTGCTCCGACATTACATGCGATCGGCTGTGCGGTGCGAGTTTAGCCATACACTTTGTATGGCTAAATTTGCACTGCACCCGCAGCAAAGACGCACAGGACCCTTTTTTGCAGCCGCATCAGGATCAAATCGCACAGTGGTTCACACTTGTGCGATCCGATCCTGTGCGAACTGTAAAGATCGCACTGCGATATGCGATCAAACTGGGGGTGTCGTTAAGATTTCATTGACACCCCCAGCGTATCGCATATGGCAGTGTGAACTGCCAGGGGTGCGTTTGCGATGCGGGAACACGCTGTATATTCGCAGCCTTCCCGCATCGCATAAGTGTGAACCGGCACTTAATGCTGATGTAAGATATTTTTGTTTATATATTTTTTTTTTATTTTGTATATATATATGAAAATATGTTTTTATTGTTTGTAAGGTTTTTAATAAACAAAAATTTACACTCAAATACCCCCCCCCCCCTCCCCACAGTCACACATTAATATTATTATTCCATTTTTTTTAGCTCTGACATATATACCATAGTGCTGTACAGAGAGCACTGAGCCAGTCACATCAGTCTCTGTACTAGAGGAGCTTACACTCTAATGTCCCCCCACAGACACACACTATTATTATTATACAATTTTATAGCTCTGACATATACCACAGTGCTGTACAGAGAGCACTGAACCAGTCACATCAGTCTCTGCACTAGAGGAGCTTACACTCTAATGTCCCGCCACAGACACACATTATTATTATTATTATTAATAATATTATTATTATATATTTAACAGGCCATATATGGATCGAAATTCGGCCGGTTCAACAGAGACTGGACACATTTAGATCTGTGTATGGGCAGGCTGGTTGTACACAAGTTGATCTATCGATTGACTTGTGTACAACCAGCCTGTTGGAAAATGTTCTTTCAATCAGCACCATTGCCCATAGCCGGTGATGCCAATCAGTGTATTCTGATGGCAGGGAAGTCTCCCCACTGTCAGAATACAAAGACATAGCGGGAGGGAGTCCCCCATCTACGTTGAGTGTGTGGATGGGGGGATCAAGTCATTTTCTTTTGTTCAATTCTCTGGAGCTTACACTCTAATGTCCTATCACAGTCACACTTAACCACTTGAGCTCTGAAAGGTTTTCCCCCTTTCATGACCAGAGAATTTTTTGCTATACGGCACTGTGCTATTTTAATTGCCAATTGAGCAGTCATGTAACACTGTACGCAAATTGAATTTTCACAAAAACATTTCTCCACAAATAGAGCTTTATTCTGGTAGTATTTGATCACAACTGGGTTTTTTTTATTTTTTTATTATATAAACAAAAATTTTACAAGAAATAAAAAATATTTCTTGCTTTCTGCTATAAAACATATCCAATAAAAAAAAAAAATAATAATTTCTTCATAAATTTAGGCCAATATGTATTCAGCTACATGTCTTTTGTAAAAAACAAAAAAAAAAAATATCCCAATAAGTCTATGCTGATTGGTTTGCTTGGAAGGTAAAGCATCTACAAATGATGGTAATTATACTGGAATTGTGATATATTTTTATTTTTCAGGGAGAAAAAATAAGCCATATCTTTGCTCCATGTACAGAGCTCTGTGTTGTTAGGGCCCTTACCTGGAATTGCCTGATCATATGTACATGTTGGTAATCGGGCGCAGTGGGATCCTGTGTTGTTAGTAAGCACAGAGCTTTGTAGTGTGTATCGCTAAGCCAATCAGCAGGTCCAGGCCATAAATCATTGGCCGTGACCTGCTGATCAGCTTGTGGCAGGTGCACCTAAAGCCCAGGGTGAACATGCCAAACTGCGCCTCCCCAAGATGTATGAGCATTATATATATATCAGCAAAAAAATTACTTTTTTTTGCCCCCCTCCCCCTCAAAAAATAAATAAATAAATTAACACTAATCTGCATGCTTACCATCTAAGCATAAATTCCCCCTACTCCCAGGACAAATTAATCTCCCTGCTGAATTCCTCCCTCCCAGCACAAATACCACCCCCCCCCCCCCCAGTTCAAATCTCTCCCTGCAAATTACCTCTTCTACCAAAAATCACCCCCAAATTCCCGCTCCCAGCACAAATTCTCCCCATCATCTCTACTAACACAATTCCCCCCCCCCCCCCAAAAAAAAATGTCTCCTCCCCCCCCCTAAACCATACTATCTCTTAGCACAAACCCCTCCAAATACCCCCTTCTAGCACAAATCGTCTTCCCTAAATGCCCTTCCTAACAAAATTTCCCCTCCAAGAACAATTCATGCACCCTGCTGCCCCCAAATTCCCTCTACCAACACAAATTCCCTCCCATCCATCTCCATGTTGTGCCCCCCCCCCCCCCAACCTCTCATGATACCACAGTGCCCAGGGCAGCTGTCCCTCCTGCCCACCCCTTGTCCCAGCCCTGTAAAGTGGTATATAGAAATGAATAGACTGTCTTATACGTGATGCACCAAAACATGCATATGTGCAATGTGCTACAGAGTGTGAGGCTTAAGGTTAAAATCTACCATAAGGCGTCATTTATTATTTTAAATGGCGCAGAGAGCACACCTGAATGTACGCTGTCCCAATGTATTAAAGGGGTCACCATAGATATCAATTTTGGGCGGAGTGCCCCTTTAAGAAATTGACAATGGTGCTTCCTATAAAAAAAAAGGAAGTTTTAGCTGTTTGTGATGTTTCCTGTGCAGGGCGAACGTCTTCTGATTCTTGCAATGATCTGACAATGACAGAGGTGACAGGGAGTGTGACATGACACGTTCCACCCAGGACAGGCAGACTTCCTCAGGGCTCTGTATAGAATGTCTCAGAGGCCTCATCTCTCCCGCTTCCTCTTCCTCCAGGATTCAATGATGAAAGCCGCTCTCACACCATCCAGCATGAACAGAAAAACTCCATGCATGTTATCTGCGGCCCACCTGCTCCACGAACGCCCTTCAAAGGCTCCGAGGATTTTCCTGCTCACTATCAGCAATTCTAAATACAACCATCATTTTTTTTAAAGTAGATGTAAACCCTTATTGGAGATTTAGTTTGCTCTCTTTACTATGTTTGATCAACAATTGCCTTTTCTTTTTTTTTTTTTTCAATAAAACACTTTTTTTTCATTCCTTGTTGTATCTTAGAGCTGCTGATTTCTTGCAACCTCTTTGCAGCCACTTCCTACATTCACACACTCCAGCGATGGCTCCATGGCATATCTCAAGGTGGCTTTTCTGATGAACAAAAGTAAGACGAGAAGTGGGACTTTAAAGATGCTGACATACAGGGCTGCTGTTAGAAATCACGGGGGCCCCGTACAGCCTACCTGGCAGGGCAACCCCCCCCCCCCCCCCCGAATATATCAAGACAATATTTTCACTAAAAATACACTAAAATCATTATAAGCAGAGAACCTGTGTGAATTAGCCATTTTTTATTTGTTTTTTACATTAGTTTTAAAAAATATATAATTTTTTTTTTTTTAAGAGCCGGTTCACACTAATCCGACTCAAAGTCGCCCCGACTTTGGGCGACTTTGAAGTTGCCCATGCAGCGCGACTTCATCATGGCTTTCAAACGACTTCTCATAATAGAAGTCAATGCAAGTCACTCCGACTTCGCCAAAAAATAGTGCAGGAACCTTTTTCTAAGTCGGAGTGACTTGAGTCGCTCTGATTAGAACGGTTCCATTGCACAGCATGGAGCGCTACTTGTCAGGCAACCAAGTCGCCTGACAAGTCGGAGTAGTGTGAACCAGCTCTAAATATTAAAAAATGTTGCAATTTTTTTGTTTTACAATTTTTTTAAATAATTTGTTACAATGTTTAATCATTATTATTTTTTACAATTTGTTATTTTTTTTACTTTGAGGGCTCTTTCACACGGGCGGTCCGATCAGATCCGCCTGTCAGTTTTTAAGGCGGATCTGATCGGATCCTCCATGCAGCTCTATGGGGCAGCGGGTGTCAGCGGAGGTCACCTCCGCTGACACCCGCTGCCATCCGCATCCGATCCTGTGCTGAAATCTGGACGGATGGAAACCCTATTTTTCCATCCGTTCAGTAATCGGAGCGGAGCGGATCTGAAGAGAGCGGACAGGCGGTCCGCTCTCCTCCGATCCCCCATAGAGGGCAGCGGGGGCTGAGACACCTCCCTCTCCGCTCTGCAAGCGGAGACGGAGCTGTCATCCGCCCGGCTCAGCGGGGATCGCGGATCGATCCCCGCTGAGCAACACGGATCCGCCTGCGGAGGCGGACCGTGTGAAAGAGCCCTGACACTACCCAGCACTTCTCCACTTCCCCTTTCCTCGCTCTTTTTTTATTTGTTGTGTGTCACGTTTGTCCCTTTTTGGTTGATCACTTTGCACGACAAGTATGGCGTAGGTCCTCGGGCCTGCCCTGAACGTCTTGGGAGGGGGTGGATATGGCCTTCTGGCTTAGTTCACCCTCTCTCATGGGGTCTCCCTTCGGGGGAGCCCCACCAAGTACTTGGGGTGGGCTGTTTCGGCAGTCCCCCTGGAGAACGGGGTCTGCCTGGCTTCGGCTGGGCAGGCCATAGTGAGTACCTCAATCCCTGTCAGGAGTCTTGCGCCCCAGGGGATCAGGGTTAGGGCCCTTCCTCTTCGGAGGAGGGCCATGTGTACGCCTTGTGCACTTTTTGTGTTCTCACGTTTTGCGTGTGTGCACTTTTTTATGCACCGGGTGTTAAGTCTTTTGAATGTGTTTCACACACCACGGGCTTTAAAAAAAAAAAAAAGGGGTGCCATAATGCTCACTGGTGGGGGAGCTCACCTTGAGTTTTTGGCACCTTGGTCACTACACCATACACACTTTTTTTGCACCTGCCCTTGGGATGGGCCTTTTGGCAGGGACCAGAGGAATTTTTTTATTCCTGGCCGAAGGGCCTGTCAGGGTCTTGCACCTTGACACTCCAGCACTTCTCCGCTTCCCTTTCCCCCACTTAGTGTTTGGGTGTGTTTTTATTTGTGGTTTGTCACCTCTTTCTTTCTCACTTTTTTTTCCCACGATGAGTAGGGTGTGGGTCCTTGGGCCTACCTTGAAAGTATTTGGAGGTGGTGGATATGGCCATTTTGGCTTAGTTTGCCCACTCTCATGGGGTTTTTGCTTCGGGGGAGCCCCACCTAGTACTTGGGGTGAGCTGTTTCGGCATTCCTCCCAGAGAACGGGGTGTGCCTGGTTTCGGCTGGGCAGGCCATAGTGAGTACCTTAGTCCCTGTCAGGAGTCTTGTGCCCTGGGGTATCAAGGTCAGGGTCTATCCTCTTCGGAGGTGGACTTTTTGCACACCCTGTGCACTTTTTGTGTTTCCACGTTTGCGTGTGTGCACTTTTTTTATGCACCTGGTGTTAGTTTGAGTGTCTTCACACACCACGGGCTTAAAAAAAAAAAAAAAAAAACATGCCAACCTTTCCGTTTTCATTAGAGACCCAATTTAGAGGCCCACATGTGATGCTGAGCCTCCATGATTGAAAGAACTAAAATCCAATGAATGAAAGGGGGCCGGAGAGAGTCAGGCTGGGAAGCAGTGTTAATTTCGTCGACTAAAACCGACTAAAACGTTTTCGTCGACTAAATTAACACAATTTTAGTCGACTAAAATACGACTAAAACTAAAACAATTCAGATGACTAAAATACAACTAAAACTAAAATGGCATTTTAGTCAAAAGACTATAACTAATACAAAATCGAAATTTGCTGCCAAAATTAACACTGGTGCATGCTCAAAGCTTAACACCATAAATAATAACATATTCGATTTTTCACTCCAGGACCAGCAGTAGTATATAATGAGTTTGGAAATTGTAGAGAAATGCTTAAATAATGCATTACAAATTACAATTGAACTACACCCATTCAATTATAGATGACTAAAATGTAGGACGTTTTAGTCGACTAAATACGACTAAAACTAAAACACTTGCAGAAGACTAAAATGGGACTAAACCTAAAATGCCATTTTAGTCCTAAGACTAAAGCGCCCGTACACACGTACTGATCGTCGGCCGAACGATCGGCCGTCTTTTGTCCAGGGCTGTCGTGTCTGTTGAAAACTGCAAAAGACTGCACACAAATTTTGTCGGCCAACAACAGCCGACTGCAGAAGTGATGTCATGTGATGGTTAACTTTCCTTGTCTTTTTTCTTTTCTGAGCATGCCCAGTCTTGCTCATCTGCTGTCTGTCGGCCGAATTCTGTACTGACTGGTGAACAATCGGCCGTTCTGGTGACGGCCAACAAATATTTTAAAGTCTGCACGGCAGATTATGTTCGGCCGAAAATGCGCTGTCGGAAGCATCATACTAACAAGCCTACAATCGGCCGATCGGTCGGCGGCCAAATATTTGCGGGCGACAATCGGTACTTGTGTACGGGGCTTTAGACTAAAACTAAATTGAAATTTGCTGCCAAAATTAACACTGCTGGGAAGCAAAGGGCTAGACGATGCTGGATGTCCTCCAGCAAGGAAATTAGGTGGTCTCTCTCTGACTTGCTGCAGCTTCTAATGCACATTGTGAGAAGCTCACAGTGTGCAGTGAAATCAGAGTAAGGAATTTCAGTCCAGGAGAGGAGCCGCTACAACTGTGTATGCCTGGAGGTCAGATTTAAGTCTTCCTTACGATATCCAAAACTAAAAAATTATTGGCTGGAGTCTTTGGGAGGCATTCCTGGCTTCTTGAACTGGAAAAAAAAATTGCAGAAACGCTGTTTGCTATGGAAATCCTCCAAGCGATTTGTTTTTGCATTTCTCTGCATACATGAAGTTTATTGGTCATGATGATTTGGATTGGCACACACTGACCTCCTTCTTATACAGATATCTATAGACTGAGTCAGGGGGACTTTGCGAAAGGAAGACACATGGATGCCCAGAGTTTTTCCATCCCTACTATTAAAAAAAAAAAACAACTAAAAAATTTTTTTGGGGGGGAAAGGTAATAGCCATGAAAGTAGTACTATAAGGCTGCATTCACATGTCAGCGTTTGGATCGCGGGCAGAACCGTCGCGGTTCCGCCCGCGATCCGGAGATTATTGCAAATCGCGGGACGCCTAGCGTTGCCCGTTGATTTGCAATAGACCCCCAAACGCCGAGCGATGTTGCCGCGATTTCCGCCTGCCGAATCGCGGCAACATCGCGCAAACAAAATCGCGGGACGCAATACGCTCAAAAGAAGTACAAGAGCTTCTTTGGAGCGTATTGCGTCCCGCGATTTTGTTTGCGCGATGTTGCCGCGTTTCGGCAGGCGGAAATCGCGGCAACATCGCTCGGCGTTTGGGGGTCTATTGCAAATCAACGGGCAGCGCTAGGCGTCCCGCGATTTGCAATAATCTCCGGATCGCGGGCGGAACCGCGGCGGTTCTGCCCGCGATCCATACGCTCACATGTGAACGGAGCCTAAGGAAAACTTTTCTTTCCATTTTGGAAAGAATAGGGGAGGGTTATAATCCCTGCCAGGTTTGTCTTTTTTTTTTTTTTTTTTTAACCACTTCTGGACCGGAAGATTTTCCCCCTTACTGACCAGGCCATATTTTGCTATTCAACACTGCGTTATTTTAACATATAATTGTGCGGTCATGCAACGCTGTACCCAAATAAAATTGATGTCCTTTTTTCCCCAGAAATAGAGCTTTCTTTTGGTGGTATTTGATCACCTCTGCAATTTTTATTTTTTGCGCTATAAACAAAAAAAGAGCGACAATTCTAAAAAAAAAAAAAAAATTTCACATTCTGCTATACAGTAATCCCCCGCTCCATTGCGGTTCAGTTTTTGCGGTCCCGGTAATTCGCGTTTTTTTTGTAATGTTATTTTACTATATAAATCATTAAAAATGAAATATTTTTGTGTTTTCCATAGCTCTTGCTCTGTCTCTCAGTATCTTTTATGTGTTTAAATGAGTATCTATTGTTTTAAAAGTGTGTTTAAAGACCTTAAAATGCTTCTACAGGTACAGTGACAGTAAAATAAACATGCCTACAATGCATTTTAATAGGGTTTTTCTATTTCGCGGAATTCACTTTTCGCGGCTGGGTCCGGAACGTAACCCCCGCAACGGAGGGGGGTTTACTGTATAACATTCTCAAAAAAAAAAATTTGAAAAATTAAAAATTTTTAAAAATTTCAGGCCAATTTGTTTTCTGCTACATATTTTTGTTTAAATATAAAATCGCAATAAGCGTATTATGATTGGTTTGCGCAAAAGTTATCGCGTCTAATAACTACGGGAAAGATTTATGTCATATTTACTGTTTTTTTTTTTTTTACTAATAATGGCGGCGATCTGCATTTTTTTGCGGGACTGCGACATTGAGGCAGACAGATCGGACCCCTGACTGACATTTTTGACACTTTTGGGGGGACCAGTGACATTACTATAATAATCGGTGCTATAAATATGCACTGTTACTGTAATAATGACACTGGCAGGGAAGGGGTTAACCCTGTTGGTGATCAAGGTGTTAAATGTGAGCCTAGGGATGTTATTCTAACTGTGGGGGGGCGTGGCTTCTGAAATGACCATAGAGACATGTGATCCTTTATAGAAGGATCACAGGGGCTCTATGACCATTCCAGGGAGAAGGACGGTCAGCTGTGTTTACAACAACTGACCGTTCTTCTCTCTCAGTGGGGAGCGATCGCGGGTGTCAGGCGGGATTTGGAGCCGCCTGACACACGCATCGGCTTCCCTGCTGACAATCGGGGGCAGAAGCGCGCCCCCTACCTGCCACCAGGCGAGCAACGTATCCATACGTTGTTTTGCCTGTACGAGCCACCTTGCTGTCGTGTATATGTATATATATATATATATATATATATATATATATATAGTAAGCGGTCGGCAAGTGGTTAAAGTAGTACTATAGGGAAAACTTTTTTTTCCATTTTGGAAAAAATAGGGGAGGGTTATAATCCCTGTCAGGTTTTTTTTTTTTAATTTCTAAAATAAAAAAA
This sequence comes from Pelophylax lessonae, assembly GCF_965119305.1. Classification (NCBI taxonomy): domain Eukaryota; kingdom Metazoa; phylum Chordata; class Amphibia; order Anura; family Ranidae; genus Pelophylax; species Pelophylax lessonae. Next base: position 211,952,920 of record NC_138777.1, on the reverse strand, counting down.
TAAAAACTTTGCTTGTGTAATATTTGATCAAAAAAAAAAAAAAAAAACGAATAAGGGGAATTATTGTGCAAAGCAGCAACTTTACCCTAAGATATCCAACACAGTGTTACTGATCACAAAATCTGTGCTAAAAATAAATAATCAACCAACAAATATTACACTGAAGAAAATTATAAACGCAACACTGTTGTTTTTGCCCCCCCCCCCCCATTTCTCGTGAGTTGATCTCAAAGATCTAAAGCGGGGCACACACTATAAGAAATTCGGGCGAACGATTGTCCGATTTTCCTCATTGTTTCACAGCAAATCGTGACTGATGAACAAAAATTCGTAAAGAAAACTCGTACGAAGATTCTCGTACGACAAAGGCTTTTTTTGTTGTTTATTGTGTCTGATCATGCGCAGTTTTTCTTTTCTGATTTTTCTTGTACAAATTTGTACTAAAACGGAACACATTAAACGAAAATCGTTCGGTTTTTCTAGTACGAGAAACATTTTGGAGTTTGTACCTTCGAGAATTTTCGTATGGAAATTCTGAACCGTCTGTAGAAAGTTCTGTACACACTATACGAAAATCGTACGAAAATTCTTTGGACGAAAATGTTAGCCCAAATTTCTTATACTGTAGTGTGTACGAGCCTTAAGACTTTTTCTATGTACACAAAAGGCCTATTTCTCTTAAATATTTTTCACAAATCTGTCTAAAACCCCTTTTACACTTTTGCGACTTGAAAGTTGCGCGATTTTACCACGATTTTGTTGCCGCCATTTTGACTGGACTTAAAGCAATGCCTATGTCTTTGGACCTCAAAACGCATTAAAATCGGCCAAAAGCAGTGCAGGGGCAGGGACTACTTTGAAGTCGTTGCGACTTGAAGTCATACAGATTTGAATGGTACTCTTTGGAAATCATGAAGAACGACTTGTCATGCGACTTTGCTGTCCCAAATCGCAGGACAAGTCCCACAAGTGTGAAAGGAGCCTAAATCTGTGTTAGTGAGCACTTCTCCTTTGCCAAGATAATCCATCCACCTCACAGGTGTGGCATATCAAGATGCTGATTGGACAGCATGATTATTGCAGAGGTGTGCCTTAGGCTGGCCACAATAAAAGGCCACTCTAAAATATGCAGGGGGGTCCGGGGGGGGGGGGGGTCCGAAAACCAGTCAGTATCTGGTGTGACCATCATTTGCCTCATGCAGTGCAATACATTTCCTTGGCATAGAGTTGATCAGGTTGGTGATTGTGGCCTGTGGAATGTTGGTCCACTCCTCTTCAGTGGCTGTGCGAAGTTGGTGGATATTGGCAGGACCTGGAACACACTGTCATATACACCGATCCAGAGCATCCCAAACATGCTCAATGGGTGACATGTTCGGTGAGTATGCTGGCCATGCAAGAACTGGGATGTTTTCAGCTTCCAGGAATTGTGCATATATCCTTGCACCATGGAGCCGTGCATTATCATTCTGCAACATGAGGTGATGGTTGTGGATGAATGGCACAACGATGGGCCTCAGGATCTCGTCACTGTATCTCTGTGCGTTCAAAATGCCATCAATAAAATGCACCGGTGTTCATTGTCCATAACATACGCCTGCCCATACCATAACCATACCATAACCCCATCGCCACCATGGGCCACTCCATCCACAACGATGACATTAGCAAACCGCTCACCCATCTGCTCCATACAGTGAAAACTGGGATTCATCCGTGAAGAGAACACCTCTCCAAAGTTCCAGGCGCCATCGAATGTGAGCATTTGCCCACTCAAGTTGGTTACAACGATGAACTGCAGGTGGAGACCCCGATGAGGACGATGAGCATGCAGATGAGCTTCCCTGAGACGGGTTTCTGACCGTTTGTGCAGAAATTCTTTGGATATGCAAACTGATTGTTGCAGCAGCTGTCCGGGTGGCTGGTCTCAGACCATCTTGGAGGTGAAGATGCTGGATGTGGAGGTCCTGGGCTGGTGTGGTTACACATGGTCTGCGGTTGTGAGGCCGGTTGGATGTATTGCCAAATTCTCTAATACGCAGTGGTGGCTGGTGGATTTTGACCCCTCCCCTTTCTTAGAAGCCCCACCCCTTTTAGACTCCACCCATTTTGTCCCCTGTATTTTGCTTGCATGAACAAATTCTCCCAATATATCACATATTAAGGGGTCCATCAGTACTAGTATATCCCATAATAGGGAGAAGGGGCCCTATTATGGGATATACTGTGAGAGAAACCCTATTATGGGATACACTGACTGAGAGTAGCACAAACCCCACAGTACAGACCACCCCAGCACAAACCCCTCAAGCGCAAGCCCCACAGTACAGGCCCCCTAGCACAAACCCCACAGTACAGACCCCCTAGCACAAACCCCACAGTACATGCCCCCTAGCACTAATCCCACAGTACAGACCCCCTAGTACAAACCCCACAGTACAGGCCCCATAGCACAAACCCCACAGTATATGCCCCCTTCAATGTAGTGACCAGTATACATGCCCCCTTTCAATGCAGTGACCAGCATACATGTCCCCAATGCAGTGACCAGCGTACATGTCCCCAATGCCGAGATCAGTGTGCGTGCTTCCAATGCAGCCAGTGACCAGTGTACATGTCCCCAATGCATAGATTAGCGTGCGTGCCTCCAATGCAGCCAGTGACCAGTGTACATGTCCCCAATGCAGAGATCAGCATGCGTGCTTCCAATGCAGCCAGTCACCAGTGTACATGTCCCCAATGCAGAGATCAGCGTGCATGCTTCCAATGCAGACAGTGACCAGTGTACATGTCCCCAATGCAGAGATCAGCATGCGTGCTTCCAATGCAGCCAGTGACCAGTGTACATGTCCCCAATTCAGAGATCAGCGTGCATGCCTCCAATGCAGCCAGTGACCAGTGTACATGTTCCCAATGTAGAGATCAGCGTGCGTGCTTCCAATGCAGACAGTGACCAGTGTACATGTCCCCAATGCAGAGATCAGCGTGCGTGCCTCCAATGCAGCCAGTGATCAGCGTATGTGTCCCCAATGCAGAGATCAGCATGCGTGCCTCCAATGCAGACAGTGACCAGTGTACATGTCCCCAATGCAGAGATCAGCGTGCATGCCTCCAATGCAGCCAGTGACCAGTGTACATGTCCCCAATGCAGAGATCAGCGTGCGTGCCTCCAATACAGCCAGTGACCAGTGTACATGTCCCCAATGCATAGATCAGCGTGCGTGCCTACAATGCAGCCAGTGACCAGTGTACATGTCCCCAATGCAGAGATCAGCGTGCGTGCCTCCAATGCAGCCAGTGACCAGTGTACATGTCCCCAATGCAGAGATCAGCGTGCGTGCCTCCAATGCAGCCAGTGACCAGTGTACATGTCCCCAATGCAGAGATCAGCGTGCGTGCCCCCAATGCAGCCAGTGACCAGTGTACATGTCCCCAACGCGGAGATCAGCGTGCGTGCCTCCAATGCAGACAGTGACCAGTGTACATGTGATGTCCCCATCCCCAATGCAGAGATCAGCGTGCATGCCCCCTTCAAAGCAGACACTTACCTCGTCATGGACGGCGTGCTGCTCTGAGTCGGCCCGGGTGGCGGCGGGATGCGGTGCGATCACGCGCGGCGGCTCTCCTGTCTCCTCTTCTCCGGCGGGCGGGAACTGAAGGTGAATGTGACACCGGGGCGGTCACGTCACCAGGTCCGATGTCCTCCTGTGATTGGTCCAGGCTGGACCAATCACAGCCCGGACATCGTTAAAGTGGGGTGTGTCAGGGCACATTGCTCTGCGCCCCGACACACCCCCAGAAGAGCGCCAATCGGTGCCTCTGCCGGGCGGGGGTGGGGTCAAAAACCCCACCCTCCCCATACCCAGCACACAGTCCGGCGCCCCTAGTGGGTGAAAACTTGACTTTTTTTTTTTATTTAATCTTTTTTTTTTCTGCCTCGTTTGGGGGGGCAGCGCCCCTGCGCCCTCTATGGGCGGGCCGCCACTGCTAATACGCCTTTGGAGATGGCTTATGGTAGAGAAATTAACATTTAATTCACGGGCAACAACTGGTGGATATTTCTGCAGTCAGCATGCCAATTGCACGCTCCCTCAAAACTTGCGACATCTGTGGCATTGTGCTGTGTGATAAAACTGCACATTTTAGAGTGGCCTTTATTGTAACCAGCCTAAGGCACACCTGTGCAATTATCATGCTGTCCAATCAGCATCTTGATATGCCACACGTGTGTGGTGGATGGATTATCTCGACATTATCTATCCCTTTCCACAATGTATCCCCATCCCCACCCAGAATTATCCTTCCCTTTCCACAATGTATTCCCAACCTCGCCCAGAATGATCCATCCCTTTCCACAATGTATACCCATCCTCGCCCAGAATTATCCATCCCTTTCCACAATGTATCCCCATCCTCACCCAGAATTATCCATCCCTTTCCACAATGCATCCCCATCCTCGCCCAGAATTATCCATCTCTCTCCACATTGTATCCCCATCCTGACCCAGAATTATCCATCCCTTCAAGAATGTATCCCCATCCTCGCCCAGAATTATCCATCCCTTTCCACAATGTATCCCCATCCTCACCCAGAATTATCCATCCCTTTCCACAATATATCCCAATCCTCGCCCAGAATTATCCATCTCTCTCCACAATGAATCCCCATCCTCGCCCATAATTATCCATCCCTTTCCACAATGTATCCCCATCCCCGCCCAGAATTATCCATCCCTTTCCACAATGTATCCCCAACCTCGCTCAGAATTATCCATCCCTTTCAACAATGTATCCCCATCCCCACCCAGAATTATCCATCCCTTTCCACAATGTATCCCCATCCCCGCCCAGAATTATCCATCTCTTTCCACAATGTATCCTCAACCTCGCTCAGAATTATCCATCCCTTTCAACAACTTATCCCCATCCCCACCCAGAATTATCTATCCCTTTCCACAATGTATCCCCAACCTCGCCCAGAATTATCCATCCCTTTCCACAATGTATCCCCATCCCCGCCCAGAATTATCCATCCCTTTACACAATGTATCCCGATCCCCACCCAGAATTATCCATCCCTTTCCACAATGTATCCCCGCCCAGAATTATCCATCCCTTTCCACAATGTATCCCCATCCCCGCCCAGAATTATCCATCCCTTTCCACAATGTATCCCCATCCCGCCCAGAATTATCCATCCCTTTCTACAATGTATCCCCATCCCCACCCAGAATTACTCATCCCTTTCCACAATATATCCCCATCCCCGCCCAGAATTATCCATCTCTCTCCACAATGTATCCCCATCCCCGCCCAGAATTATCCATCTCTTTCCACAATGTATCCCCATCCCCACCCAGAATTATCCATCCCTTTCCACAATGTATCCCCATCCTCGCCCAGAATTATCCATCTCTCTCCACAATGTATCCCCATCCTCACCCAAAATTATCCATCTCTCTCCACAATGTATCCCCATCCCCACCCAGAATTATCCATCTCTTTCCACAATGTATCCCCATCCCCAAATAGAATTATCCATCCCTTTCCACAATGTATCTCAATCCTCACCCAGAATTATCCATCCCTTTCCACAATGTATCCCCATCCCCATTCCCACCTAGAATTATCCATCCCTTTCCACAATGTATCCCAATCCTCGCCCAGAATTATCCATCTCTCTCCACAATGTATTCCCAACCTCGCTCAGGATTATCCATCCCTTTCCACAATGTATCCCCATCCTCGCCCAGAATTATCCATCCCTCTACACAATGTATCCCCATCCCCTGACAATTGCACGGTCGTACGACGGTGTAACCAAATAAAATTGATGTACTTTTTTTCCAACAAATAGAACTCTTTTTTGGTGGTATTTGATTACCTCGGCGGTTTTTAATTTTTGCTCTATAAAAAACCCAGTTTTACTTTCAGCTATAAAACATATCCAATAAAAATATATAAAAAAAATTAAATTTTTTCATCAATTTAGGCCAATCAATTATTTTTTCTTTTTTTGGACAATCAATTTAGGTAAAAAAACTGCTACACCTTTCAGGTAAAAAAATATCCCAATAAGCATTTATTGGTTGGTTTGTGCAAAAGTTATAGCGTCTACAAAATATGGGATAGATTTATGGAATTTTGCGACATTGCGGCGGACAAATCTGACACCAAAAGACACTTTTTGGGGACCAGTGACACCAATACAGTGATCAGTGCTAAAAAGAATGCACTGTCACTGTACTAATGACACTGGCAGTGAAGGGGTTAACATCAGAGGCGATCAAAGGGTTAAATGCGCTCCTAGGGAGAGCTTCCTAATCGTGTGGGGGATGGCCATACAAGAAACACAAGATCTCCATTTTCCTCCTTCGCAGGACAGCGGTCTGCCTTGTTTATATAGGCAGACCTCCATTTTGCCTCTCCTCTGAATGATTGCCGGGTCCCGGCGGCCATTGTGGCATCCGGACCCACCGATTGGCTCCCGCTGTGTCAGATCACAGCGGAAGCGTGGCTCCAACGGCACGCGTGCGCGCCCCAGAGCCAAAGACCTGAATCATACAGGTACGTGATTTTGCACTTGAGGGCCGCCGTGCCTCAGTATATGTACCTGGGGCGGTCCTTAAGAGGTTAATTTGACTGCATTTTTTTAAGAAACATTAAAATAAAAATTGCAATGGGATTAAAATGGACTTAAAAAAAAAAAAAAAAACGACAGAGATCGATGATCAGATTTTTCCAGCACGTTGGCCCGGGGTGATTTTCATGCTGTCATCCCAACAGTATAGACAGCAAGGTTGGTGCTAACTGAAATTTAAAAAGTGAATTAATGAAGTAAAGTACTTCGAAAGGCGCTGCTGGTCTTAAACCTCCAGTCTCAACTTCACAATCAACCAGATTCTGGTGGTCAATTGAACTTGTGGGTGGTTGGTTGCTTAGTTTCTTGCTTTTTCTTTCGATTGTGTTTGTCATTGTTAAAGGAAAGTGGTTGAAATTGGCTAAAAATTGTCACATGTATGGAGACAGTACAAGCTAATTTTAACATGTATGGTCCTCTTAAGTAACGTGCAAGAAGGCCACTGGGGCAGATTATGAAAGCTTTCCCATCCATTGTTGTTACTCTGCACAGAGCTGAACGTTTGTGTTTATGAGCATCTCAAGCAGTGCCCGTGCCTGATAGGCCCTTTCCACACTGGCATTTAAAGCAAGTGTTTGAAACATGTTTTTAAAGTATACTAAACCCACAACAGTAAAATCAGTATGTTTATGCAGTAAAGCATGCTTGTTATACTCACTGTGGAACCTAGGGGGTTAATCCTAATTGTGTCCTGTCTTTTTGGATTCTCCCCTTCTTCCACTGTCCCCAATCCATCTCCTGATAGAACAGAGGCTAGGGGAGAAGCTGCACATGCTCAGTTTGGTGTGTATTGCTAGGGAGTTTTTTTTTTTTCTTGGGAGGGTGCATGTGATCCGCACAGGGCCAATCAGCAATGTTCAGACAGAAGGTAAGGGGTCCAGCAGCCTCATGGGACAATCAGGGGAGAATGAAAACTCTTCCTACAAGTTTTAACTAGGCACTGATAGAAGTCACAAGACTGCTATATACTGCTGATGAGAAAAGGTATTTAGCAGTTCATGATTACTAAAAGAATTGCATTTCCAAGTTCTGTGCACTGTGGAGACCAGATAGTGAATTGCAGGCTCCTGGGTTTAGTAACACTTTAACACTCCTCAGAAGGCCTCCTGCAGCAATCTGTAATTGATAATATGGACAGCACACAGCGTTGTTCACGTTATAAAACATGCGCTGAGTCGTGTTGCTATGAATCAAAAATGAAGCTCAAGTTTGGAAGAGGTAACATCTCAACCCCTTCCATTCAAGTCTATAGTAACGCGCCATAAATGTGCTTGCACACATTTGGAATGCGTTTGCAGCACATTAGGCTTTGTTTACAACAACAAAAAATAAATGTCTGGGCTGTATTTTTTTGTGCGCAAATGAGAGTCAATTGCACATAGAGCACTTAGGGAGCATTTAATTCACCTGTAATGCGCGTTAAATATGCGTCAAATGCAACAGACAAGGCGCAATAACGCAATAGGCGAGTTTGTTCAGCATCAGTATTTTGAGCAAGTGTGAACAAGACCACCTTTACTGTAGCTTTGGTCTGTCCCAGCATACTGACTTTACTGCTGCCTAGACCCCACATCCCCCTATTTTGGTCATGGATCCAACCTACTACAATGAATAAAGGAAAACAAAAGTCCAAATCTGGGAATCTCTCAGTTGTATTTGGCTCCAGTTAAAAATAATATGCACTCATGTTAATAAAAGCCACAAAATAAAACATAATCGTTGCCTGGCTCAGCATAGTATTCCAAGGGAAGGAAGTGACTGGATATAAAATACAGCCTGAGCTTGCCAAAAAAAAGTCAGTGGGCCCCTCAGAGTTGCAGTAGAAGTCCATTGGGGTGACAGCTTGCCCTGGTCATCGAGATGTATCTCACTTCTGCACCTACTTACCCATTTACCTGGAGCTCAAACTGGCTGGTTTCTTGAAGAAAACAATAAAAAAAGAGATGCAATGGGGTTGATTTACTAAAGGCAAATAGACTGTGCACTTTGCAAAGTGCACTCTGCAAGAGCAGTTGCTCCAGAGTAATGAGCAGAAGCTCTGCTAACTTTCATCATCCAATCATGCACACAAAAAATCCGTTTTTGTTTCATTTCCCTTGAATGTTATTGGGTATTCTTTGCAAAGTGAAGCTTTACCTCATTTACTAAGCTCTGGAGCAACTGCACTTGCAGAGTGCACAGTCTATCTGCCATTGGTAAATCAACTCCAATATCCCCAATGTATAGGAAAGGAAATTAAAGCTATTGTCTATAGAAAACAGATTCTTCAGAATAGACTAAATTACTTATTATAGGTTAATTGGTCCTCTTTTGCTTTAAATAATTTCAATCTGTGAATAGTACAGGCAGAAAATGAATGCGAATTAACTCATAGTCAATGATCAGCGCGGAGCCATCCATGATCAGCGCAGAGCCAGTCAATGATCAGCGCGGAGCCATCCATGATCAGCGTGGAGCCAATCAATGAACAGCGCGGAGCTATCCATGATCAGCGCAGAGCCAGTCAGTGATCAGCGCGGAGCCATCCATGACCCATGTGGAGCCAATCAATGATCAGCGCGGAGCCAATTAATGATCAGCGCGGAGCCATCCATGATCAGCGCGGAGCCAATTAATGATCAGCGCGGAGCCATCCATGATCAGCGTGGAGTCATTCAATGATCAGCGCGGAGCCATCCATGATCAGCGTGGAGTCATTCAATGATCAGCGCGGAGCCATCCATAATCGGTGCGGAGCCGAAGTATTAATGCTCCTTTTATACTGATTCAGCATCTGCTGATCTCCACATTCCCTCTGGGCACCGATCTCCCAACAGAAGTAGAATAATGAGAAGTGGCAGCTCAGCAAACTTTTTCAGAATGAGGTATTTGGGGTATTTGGGGCCCCCAGAGCCCTCTGTGAAGATCTGGAAGATCACATCACTTCTCGATCTGCGAACACCCCAAACACAGCACTGAGCACAGCAACCGGTGGTAACAGTGCCAGAGACTCCTGTACTTTCAGGATTCCATTTATTAATGTTTTCATTCAAGATTCACACATTTGAACTTTATGGTGAGAAAAAAAATTTATCTTAGGTGAAAGTTGGGTAAATCCTGTGTGAAAACATTGATAACTGACCTTTCAGTTTTTGTTATATCAAGTATAACAGGGTGAATAATAAATAGATACAAAGGTATGAAGAAAATAATATGTGTTACATTGTAAGAATGGAGAAGGAGTGATAATAATATAAGGAGAGTAGGACAGAAAATGTGTAGTTGTTGAGGAGGAGAGAGAGAAAGAGAGAAAGAAAAAGAAAGAAAGAGAAAGAAAGTTAGAAAGAAAGGTGCATATTATAATAATATGTATGATGTAATATACAATCTCCCTCTCTCTCTCTCTTTATATATACACACACACACACATATATATATATATATATATATATATATATATATATATATATATATATATATATATATAGATATATATAGATATACATACATACACACAGTTATATATAATATTTGGTTTATAGGTTATATTTATCAATGTATTCTGTGTACAGTATGTAATACATTGAGGTTATCACTTGCCTATTGACTTGATTTTATAATTATACTTAATAACAATTTGTTAAGCAAGAAAAGAAGTGGAAGAGAAAGAAAGAAAGAAAGAAAGAAAGAAAGAAAGAAAGAAAGAAAGAAAGAAAGAAGGAAAGAAAGAAAGAAAGAAAGAAAGAAAGAAAGAAAGAAAGAAAGAAAGAAAGAAAGAAAGAAAGAAAGAAAGAAAGAAACATATATGTTCTAATAATATGTATGATGTATTATCCAATATATATTTACCTATCTATCTATACAATTATTTATATTTTATGGTTTATCGGCTATATTTATCAATGTATTGTACAACTTATTGAGGTTATCACTTGCCTTTTGACGAAATATATATACATACACACACACACAGTTATATATAATATTTGGTTTATAGGTTATATTTATCAATGTATTCTGTGTACATGTGTACAGTATGTAACACATTGAGGTTATCACTTGCCTATTGACTTGATTTTATAATTATACTTAATAACAATTTGTTAAGCTAGAAAAGACGTGGAAGAGAAAGAAAGAAAGAAAGAAAGAAAGAAAGAAAGAAAGAAAGAAAGAAAGAAAGAAAGAAAGAAAGAAAGAAAGAAAGAAAGAAAGAAAGAAAGAAAGAGGGGAGAGAGAGAGAGAGAGGGAGAGAGAGAAAGAAAGAAATAAAGAGGAAGAGAGAGAGAGAAAGAACGAAGTATGTTATAATAACATGTATGATGTAATATACAATAGCTCTCTCTTTATCTATCTACAATTATAAACAATATATGGTTTATAGGATATATTTATGAACGTTTGTGTACAGTATGTAATGTATTGAGGTTATCACTTGCCTATCGACTTGAGAAAGAAAGAAAGAAAGAAAGAAAGAAAGAAAGAAAGAAAGAAAGAAAGAAAGAAAGAAAGAAAGAAAGAAAGAAAGAAAGAAAGAAAGAAAGAAAGAAAGAAAGAAAGAAAGAAAGAAAGAAAGAAAGAAAGAAAGAAAGAAAGAAAGAAAGAAAGAAATGTGTGTTCACAGCAGTACAGAAAGAGAATGTCATATCATATCATAGTATAACAGAGGGGGAACGAGGAATAAGAGGGGAGAGACAGACATGTATATGGTAGATAAATTTGATAGATTAGATCTATCGATAGATAGATAGAAAGATATATATTAGATAAATAGATAGATAGATAGAGATAGATAGATAGATAGATAGATAGATAGATAGATAGATAGATAGATAGATAGATAGATAGATAGATAGATAGATAGATAGATAGATAGATAGATAGATAGATAGATAGATAGATAGATAGATAGATAGATAGATAGATAGATTTAGGTAACAATAAATATATTCCTGTAAATGTGGATTGAACACACATAAACACAAATAAAAGACAATGCAATAAAAACATAATAAATACAAGTTTTAAAGGGTAGCTGCAAGAACTGTACAGTAAATGATACCAGAGAGATGAAAGGCGCCCACCTCATCCACCCTTCCCTATGAGAAATCATTCGCACCAAATCAATGATGATGCCCATCATCCTCTATGTAATAATGTAATCCTGCGTTCCCCAGTGCATAATCTCAGGGTCAATAAACCCAGAAAGGCGTCTCCCCTCTAGTTTCTGGCTCTGCAGGGGACAGGCGACCCCCAAGGATTAGCTCCAATCAGAGCCCTGTCAGGGCTGACATGAAGCAGAGGATGAAGTGAAGGATTTATGGCTCAGTAAGGGAAAAGCTGCGGTTGGTCTTTAGGCTCTCTGACTGGCTGTGGAACTACAAGTCTCAGTCTGACCTGGGGGACCTGTTGTGTACAGCGACCAATAGGCATTCACCTCCTATTAGGGAATGTGTTGGTTTGCTCCAGGGATATTTGCTGACCCCTGAGACTGGTAGTTACACTCTATTCCTGCCTAAACCAGATAATTCCCATATGTATCCATTATTGTCCAATTAAAAATATATAAATAAATACTTTTTGAAGGCTTTAAAAGGTGTGAGGGTGGGATGGACTGCTCCATATAGTTCACTTGATAAACAATTAAGGAAAATTTGCCAAAAATTAAGTACAAAGATAAACCGACAATAGAGACAGTGGAATACTTGTCCATAACAGGCTAGGTTAATGATTGGTTATATAGGCTCAATTTTCTTTCTCTCTTTAGTTTGCATTTAAAATATTCACAACATATTTTTTTTCAATACATCTTAAGAATTTCATGGAAGCAATTAAATTAGGAAAAAATATTTATAATAAAAAAATTAAAAAGAAATATTATTTTTTTAAGTTAAGGATGAAAAATTAAATACACTATAATTAAGGGTTAATTTGGATAAATGTATCAGTCTTTGAGGTAAGTGTTCATTTGTTTTTTATTTCTTTAATATTTAATAATTAAAACGTGTATATAAATATATAATGTTCGCTTATCAAAACTGTAACAATTATGTACAGTCAACACATGAAATGTAAAATGACAAGTGGGAAAAAAAACAATTGCGTCTGAATTTGGATTTCTTAATATATTTGTAAAGTCTTTCACATGAAGTAAAAACCATGTTGTAAAACAAAATAAAAATTACAATAGGATAATATTGTTATTTTGATTTTTCCCCCATTTTTTTTTTTTTTTTTTTTTAATGTAGACACGAAAAAGACCTTGAACAGTGCACCAAAAATTAAAAAATAAAAAATAGCTGTCCATCCAAAATACAAAGAGGCATAAAAGAGACCTTCATCACCACTTTATAGAAAAGATATTGTAGTTTATTTGTTCTTTTGGTTTAATACAGAGCTTGTTTCTATTTTACAGTGACCCAAAACAAAAATTCACAAGGCAAATATTGCCAACAAAAACACCATTTTAATACTGATAAACTGACGCAAGGTGGTGTCTTTTTATTTAATTTTAATTTTTTTTTTATTGGATAAAAGATAAATAAATATTGTCTTAATAAAAAAAAAGTGCCATATTAGCTCTGCAACTTCATAATCCGGGCCTGAAGTCCACTCTTGTTGGCCAGAAGGATAGAAGGATATAATTGTGTCAGCCTGGTCATTAGTGAAGCTATAAATTGAAGTCAACTAGAAAAAACAGATGTTTATATATTATTTTACAAATCCCTCTTTCAGCAGAAAATAGAAAGAAGGCGAAGTATCAAAAAAAAAAAAAAAAAACGTAAAAAATAGAATAAACAAAATCCCTTTTCAGAATTGGATTACTGGATTTGCAGGGTTTTCTTGGCTGACTGGAGATATAAAATGGTTATACCTCTGTAAAAAAATAAAATAAGTAGTCCTTTTTATGCGCTTTTAGTTTCACTTTGAAGGATATGGCTTCCAGTGGGAGGAATGAAAAGAACCCAATGTACAGTGAAGGGACAGTGGCACTGGGCAGCTTTTGGCTGCCATCAGAGACTTTCCATGGCTGGTTGAGGGGTGTCAGCTGCAGAGTGGCCCACATGCAGAGTCCGGGGTGAAGGGGCCCATTTATGGCCTGCTGCTGTCAGGGATCACATCACACAAGGCTTGATGTCCTGATAACTGACTTGCTGGTGGTAATAGGATCCGCTCCCTGAGTGCATGGAGGACGAAGCCATGGCATTGAACGAGAAGACAAACTCCTTTCTGTCATTCATGCTGGGGGACTGAGAGTGATACCTGGGGATACCTGTGAAGGGGAAAGAAATTGACATCATTATAGGGGACATGGGCACCACACCTGTCTATCTCCATCTGTGGGGGAAGGGCAACAGGCATTGCATACCAAGCCTTGTGGTTCATCCAAACAGTAAATAAATTACAAATATTATAACTAAAAAACGTATATATATATATATATATATATATATATATATATATATATATAAAATGTGTGTGTGTGTTTGTGTCATTAAGTATACAATAGCTAAACAGATTATAATGAGGATACCAACATTTAAGGCAGACCTTGTGAAGAAATGAATATCTTATCAACTATCATGATAGTTCATTGCTAAAATAATTAAGTATTACCTACAATATTATTATCATAATAATAAAAATTATGATAATAATAATTGTTATAATAATCATAATAATAATAACATCTTTTTATAATAATTTGGGGTAATAATAATAACTATTATTATCCCAAATTATTATAAAAAGATTCTATATTTATTATTATATGTATTATTATTAATTATGTTTCTTTGTGTTTAAGTACATTTATGTATTTAAAAAAAAGTATGTTATTAACTGGACAATAGCTCTCTTGAGGACTGTTCTTATCAATATTATTATTATTATTGCTAGTAAGATAAGATAAGGTAAAAAGTTCCAAAAAATTTAACATAAACCTAAGAGATATCTCTCTAATTTACAAATATCATGTTAGTTTTATGCTACAATTTATACAGTATAGTGATTACCCTACAATATAGTATTATTTTTCCCCAAAATATGTATATTTATGCTGGGTGACTGGGTGTGGGCAGATTGAAAAATAAGTGAATTATTAACCTCCAAAATAGTTTCATTATATATTTATGTATTTGTGTACATTTATTATTATCATCACAAAACATTATTCTGCATTGAACTGCCTTGAAAGTTTAATTATCATTTATTATGATAAGTTTTGTGCTAAAATTGATATAAGCACCATGCAGTTGGCAATATTTTTATTATGTAAAAGTTAAGTAATTACTGAGAACAAAAATATTTTAGAATGTATTTATATATATATATATATATATATATATATATATATATATATATATATATAGGTAAATATATATATAAAAACAAATATTACATCTCTCTCTGTGTCTCCCTCTCTATATTCCTCTCTCTATCTCTCTCTATATATATACCCATATATATATACATATATATACCCATATATATACATATATATATATATATATATATATATATATATATATATATACATACATATATATATATATATATATATATATATATATATATATATATATATATATATAGAGAGAGAGAGAGAGAGAGAGAGAGAGAGAGAGAGAGAGAGAGAGAGAGATTGTAATAAATTTGGTTGTATTTCTGTGCATTTATGTACAGGTTTCATTTTTATTTTGTCACTGCTTTAACAGGTTAATTTTAGGTGGTTATTGCAGAAGATTATATAATAACCTATGATTAGCAAGGTGATATTAAGTAACACTATAGCTGAACCTACAGATGCATTTATAAAAAGTATAGCAGAAAACTGAAATATGCTTGATAATATGGAGGTTGATTTACTAAAGTAGTTGGTAATCTTCACACGACAAATTATGAGAATATTCTCTTCATTTATCCAATCATGTGAAAATCAAACTGCTGTTTACTTTTTACATGATTGGATAATTGAAGTGAATTTTTGCAGTTTTTTAGCTCCTTTAGTAAATCAGCCCAAAAGTGTCCCATGTGTATTTAAATTCCTCTACATGTGTGTTCATGGTAGATGTTTCTTCCCTGTTGCAGATGTGCGGGGGAAAAATAAAATAGAGAAAGACATTTTAGTAAAAGAAGACTGAAAAAGGGGAAGTTTTTCATTATGTAGTGAACGGAAAACTGCTCTATACCCTCAGAACATCCCAACCACTTATTGGGGTAATTATGATAATTTGTCATGATAGGAGACAGCAACAAAAGAGCTCTGGGGAACCGGATAGATAGAGTAATAGGAGCTTAATGCTAAAATCATTCCATATTAAGGGGCACAGTTTCTCCTGAAAGAGTTTCAGCTAAATAGTAAATGACAGAACTGATACATAATCATATAAACGTATCATCTGTGGCGTGGGGTGGTCCATAAGATGTGCCCAATTCAGGAGAAAAATAATACACAAGAAAAGCAAAATGAGAAAGAATGAATGAAAGAAAGGAAAAAGAAACATAAGAAAGATGAATGGATGGATGGGAGATAGATTGATAAAGAGAGGGGAGAAAAATCATATAAATCATATAAAAAAATCATATAAATGGAAATAAATCAGGTGTGCTTAATACATAAATACAAATATTTACAGAGAGGAAGAAAGAAAGAAAGAAAGAAAGAAAGAAAGAAAGAAAGAAAGAAAGAAAGAAAGAAAGAAAGAAAGAAAGAAAGAAAGAAAGAAAGAAAGAAAGAAAGAAAGAAAGAAAGAAAAGAAAATGCTTTTTTTTCCATTTCCATAGGTTACAATCTGATTATCCATCACCTGTAATCTTCTTTAAATACACCAAAACTACGGGTTTATATAGAAGGCAGGAATGGAATAAAAGAAGAAGGGAGAGGATGGAGTAGAGAGAATATATATATATATATATATATATATATATATATATATATATATATATATATATATATATATATATACATATATATATATATATATATATATATATATATATATATATATATATATATATATGTGTGTGTGTGTGTGTGTGTGTGTATTGAGAAAAAGGGAAAAACATGTATTTTTTTAATTTTTTGTAAAAGGACACATATGTGATTAATATATGGCATTATTATTCACGTAATAAAATTACTATTTTTAAAAGAATTGATAATTATTTAAATTAATGGCATCAGCTTAACTTAATGGATATAAGGAATGAAAGCATGGAAACATTCTCTCTGGATAACATTGGAATGTTTTCTAGGCAGGGCTACAACAGGAAAGGACAGAGCTGCCTTCAGGGCATGGTGGTCAGAGGGGACTACTTCCCCCCCTGGGGCAACACAAACCTGAGGCCTTCAGACAGACCTTAACCCTCAATTTCCCTGGCTGCAGCCCCGGTGGCACCACACTAACTGCTGCCATGCCATCCTGTCCCACATGTGCTCCCTCAGACCATCACCCCCCCCCCCCATCTTATTATCCCTCATTTTCTCTACATGTCTGCAGAGATAATTCCCAGGTCCAGGATGGGGCAGCTTGACCATATCAAGGCTATCCTCTCAGCTGGTGAGTTATTTGTGCGCAATGTATGGTGGGCCCTGATGCAGTGATGCCTAGGAATTCTCCCACTGGGGTTAATTTACTAAAACTGGAGAGTACAAAATTGTGTGCAGCTCTGAATAGAATCCAATCAGCTTCCTTTTTTTTTTTTTTTTTTTCAAAGTTTAATTGAACAAGCTGAAGTCAAAAGCTGATTGGCAATCATGCATAGCTGCACCAGGATTTGCACACAAATTTTAGTAAATCAACCCCACAGTGTTTCTAGATTATTTGTACAGATAAGAGTTCTGTCTGATCTGTACTGATCCCAGGTCCTAGTAGTAGTTACAAATTGGTTATACTTATATAATACAATTATATGAACTGTCACAAGAAATAGGAAAGAGATTGTTGGAATTTCTGGAAAAGCCATATGATGCAAGAAGCCAAATCAGCCAATTTTGTCCTCTTTCATCAGCTCACGGTAAGTATATAAAATATTGATGACTGGTTGCTACGGATTGTGTACATTGATCATTGCCTTATAAGGCTAGCCTTGGCACCATGGGCCATCAGTGGCTGGCAGCTGAATGGTACTCACCTTGTAAATCAGATGCTGTGTTGTGGCTGTTTTGGTGCAGGTATTGCTGCTCCAGGGAGTGGGATGAAAGGCTGGAGGACAAAGGGTTGGTGGCAGAGTTGCAGGGCGACAGGGGCTGTTGCTTGATGTAGGGTGCCCCACCTGAGAGGGCAGAAGAGGTGGGCGCCCAAGCTGAGGCCGGGCTGCTGTACACCGAATGTGGCTCCATGACGCCCCCTCCTCCAAGGAGAGGAGACCCTGACTCGTGGTGGGAGTAATCACCCCCTGAGGAGCCTGTGCAGCTGCCCATGTAGGAGTGGCCCCCATTGGCAGTCAGGTGCGACACTGGGTGCCCAGTTAACCCCATCCCGTCCACGTTGCTTGTCAAATGCCCATTCATCATGCCTATGCCACTGTCCAGTGCCAGACTGTTGGGTTGGCAGGAGATGCCTCCTCCAGATCCCTGGAAACTGTAACTATCCGGTATATGGTTGAAGCCCAGACCATTCATCATGCTATACATTGGCTTCAAGGCTTGGCATTTCCTCCTGAATCCTCTGGGCCTTCTCCTGAAGGATCCTTCCTCAAACATGAACTCGCTGGCCGGGTCAATGGTCCAGTAGTGCCCTTTGCCCGGCCTGCCAAGACCCTTGGGCAGCTTAATGAAGCACTCATTGAGGGATAGGTTGTGTCTCACAGAATTCTTCCAGCCCTGGTAGGAGCCCCTGAAGAAGGGGAACCTGCTCTGGAGGAACTGGTAGATCTCACTGAGGGTCAGCCTCTTGGTGGGGGAGCTCTGGATGGCCATGACGATCAGGGCTATGTAAGAGTATGGGGGTTTCTCTGGCCTTCTGATGCCGGCGTTGGTCTTTTTGGTCTTGGTGGTGCAGGAGGCTGACTCCATGACCGTGGTCTGCTTCTCTGTGGCTCCAGACATGGGGCTGCTCTGGGAAGGGGTCTGGGAGGGCGGCTGTTGGATCTCTGCGGTCATTTGTAAAGCTGAGAGGCTTCAGAGCTTGGAGAAGTGGATGGAAGTCAGAAGATGGGCAGAGGCTGGGAGGCTGGGGCTTCTTCACTTGACCGCTGCTTGGACAGTTGGTGGAGGACTGTAGAAGACTGGTCAGAGGAGCCTGGAGAGTGCTGATCAGAGGAGCCTGGAGAGTGCTGATCAGAGGAGCCTGGAAGAGAGCTGGAGGAGACTGCTCAGTAGAGCCTGGAAGAGAGCTGGAAGAGGCTGGTCAGAGGAGCCTGGGAGAGAACAACGTCTACTACTGAATGCAACAGCTGGAACAGGAAGAGGAATATTAGCAAGCTGGCTGTCCAGCCCAGTTTTGGCTGCTGTGTCAAAACTCTGCTTCCCTGGAGAGGGCTGGGATCTGTAGCTTGCCTCTCCTGCTGTAGCTGGGTCTATTCCCTGGACCTGGATACAGCAATGTCCAATGTTCTGCCCTGGGTAGAGTCGGGCTCTGCTGGCTCCAGATGACTCCTGCTCTGCAACTTTTCTTTCCTTGCATGCAGTCTTGCCCCTGAACCGTGCAGTCTAGGCGCTGCCTTGAGTCACCTGTGACCTGTTGTGCATTGCAGCCTCTCCTGGATTGAGCTCCGACTCTGCTGTCCGCCTTTTACTTATCTCGACTCATCTGCGTTTGTCGGCTCTTCACATTCAGACGTAAGAAGTAGAGTGGCCCCGCCCACAGACCCCCTCCTCCTTTTTTTTTTTTTTGGGTACACCCCCCCTCCCCTGACAACTGGGGGTCAATTAAAGGCGCCACTGCTTTCACCCTTTAAATCACTCTTGTAACTTTTTTTTATTAACTCTCCAAATTTTGCTGTCAGGTTTTATACTAGCAATGGATTCCATTTGCGACCAGCTAAGGACTTCTTTCCAACACAGCACCTTAGAGTGATACCGTATGCAGGTATAAAGCAAACTGCAGATAATATTCCTGGGCTCTTCTATTCAATCATCTCCCTCTACCAGGGGGAACTACATGTCCCAGCTGCCCCCTAAAGGTTTGCTGAGTTTGCAACCATAACTTTTGTGGGCGTTTATTATTTAATTTGAATTCATTTCTGAATATTCTGAACACTTTTGAATATCTCTGAACATTTTGGAATATTTCTGATTATCTATAAATAGCTATCTGTGAACATCATGGGAAAATTAGATGTGGATGTTTAGAATGACGATTTGACCTTGATCTTTGTTGTTGTTGTTTGTTTGTTATAACATTTTCAAAAATAAAATCTGAGTTAAAATAATAATAATAATAATAATAATTTTGAGTAGGCTTGTAGTCGTGTTGTTCTGCAACAGATGGAGTGCCACCAGACAGGTTGGGGCTTTTCGTTTTGCAATACATGTAGAGCTACAAAAGGTAGGCTGGGACTTCTGGATCTTCAGCTGATGGAAAAAGACAAGGCATGCTGGGACTTCTAGTATCCATTATATGACGAGCTGTAAGGCAGGCTGCAGGTTCTAGTTCTTCAACAGGTTGAGGACACAAGGCAAGCTGTGAGTTCTAGTTCTCCGACATGCAAAAATCCACAAGGAAAGTTGTAAGTTCTAGTTCTTTAACATACAAAATTCCACAAGGAAAGCTGGGAGTTCTAGTTCTTCAACATACAAAAACCCACAAGCAAAGCTGTAAGTTCTAGTTCTTCAACATACAAAATTCCACAAGGAAAGCTGGGAGTTCTAGTTCTTCAACATACAAAATTCCACAAGGAAAGCTGAGAGTTCTAGTTCTTCAACATACAAAAATCCACAAGGAAAGCTGTAAGTTTTAGTTCTTCAACATACAAAAATCCACAGGGAAAGCTGGGAGTTCTAGTTCTTCAACATACAAAATTCCACAAGGAAAGCTGAGAGTTCTAGTTCTTCAACATACAAAAATCCACAAGGAAAGCTGTAAGTTTTAGTTCTTCAACATACAAAAATCCACAGGGAAAGCTGTAAGTTTTAGTTCTTCAACATACAAAAATCCACAGGGAAAGCTGTAAATTCTAGTTCTTCAACGTACAAAATTTCACAAGGAAAGCTGTAAGTTCTAGTTCTTCAACATACCAAATTCTACAAGGAAAGCTGGGAATTCTAGTTCTTCAACGTACAAAAATCCAGAAAGAAAGCTGTAATTTCTAGTTCTTCAACATACAAAATTCCACAAGCAAAGCTGTAAGTTCTAGTTCTTCAACATACCAAATTATACAAGGAAAGCTGTAAGTTCTAGTTCTTCAACAAACAAAAATACTCAAGGAAAGCTGTAAGTTCTAGTTCTTCAACATACATAAATCCACAAGGAAAGCTAAGAGTTCTAGCTCCTCGTAAGATAAGGAACCACCAGGCAGGTTGAAACATTTAGCTTTGCAACACATGTAGAACTACAAGGCAGGTTTGGACTTCTGGTTCTGCAGCTGATGGAAAGAGAAAGGGCCTGGTGGGACTTCTAGTATCCAACAGATGGAGAGCTATAGGCTGGCTGCGATTTCTAGTTCTCAACACACAGAAAGTCACAAGGAAAGTAGTGAGTTCTAGCTCTTTGTCAGATGAGGAACCACCAGGCACTTTGGGACATTTAGCTTTGCAATACATGTAGTACTACAGAACAGGCTGGGACCTCTAGTCCCCAACAGATAGCCAAAAGGCAAGCTGAAAGTTCTAGTTCTTCAACAGATGGAGAGCCACATAAAAGAAGGCTGGGATTTCTAGCCTTTTATCAGGTGGAGAACCACATGGTAGGCTGGGAGTTGTAGTCCTCCAACAGCTAGAGAGCCACAGTGCAAGCTGGATATTATAGCTCCACTATAAGATACAGAGCAGGGGAGGAAACAAGTTTTATTGCAGCCTACCATATCTATTAAACGCCACCCCCCCCATATAATCATAAATAATAATAATATCCACATATATAATGCAGACATTACAGTCACCCCGCCTGATAAATGATTGACACCAGGTGACGTCACTATATGTCCCCTTTCCTTAGGTCCCCTGATGGGTGTTTGCGGTGTAAAGTGAAATAAGGCCAAGCTGACTTTGTAAAGCGGATATTAGCGCATTTTTGTGGGTATTGAGGGCTGGCAGAGTGCAGGGAGAGTTGTGCAGTCCCGGGGGCACGGTGGGCCCTGGCTGGGATCTGCTGGGTCTTGCCCATTTCCAGGGAGTTGGAGTTGCTGTGTTGGAGATAGGATGTTTATACAGCTCAATATAAACAGGTTCTGTGCATACAAAAAAACGCTCTGCCTTCTGCTCAGACAACGCTCGGTGCTGCCTGCAAAACACTTTCTGAGCCTGAGCTGCTCCTGAACCGACAGAGGAGAGGCCAGCTGGTGACAATTGTCTGGCCATCCATCAAGGTATGTCACTTGGAACTTTTGTCACCTACTTACAATGCAAGGGAAAGGATTCATCCCAGGGCTGTGGGGGCTGGACAGGCTCTAGAATGGAGATTAGGGGGCTACAGCTATCCTAAGGGAGGATAAGGGTCACCTCCTCCTCTTACAGGCGCGTGTCTAAGGACCCCTGAAGCTGGGGGGGACACCACAGTTACCTTCCCCACTATGAGGGGGAAGGTGCGACACAAGTCACATCCTATAACAATGCTGGGTGTACTGCAATAAAGAACAAAGGAGTGTGTATGCACAGTGTTATGTTCATATAACGCTTGTTTATTTATTTTCCTTTAATTCATCAGGAAACCTCAGTGTATGTATCTCTCCTTTTTCTCTCTTCCCTCCTCACAGTCCCCAACCACCACCCGTGTGTATCTATCATTTTCTGCAGTACAGTACCACCAATTATTTTATTAGGTAACATCATTGCTTGAATGCAACATATTAATCTGTACTTTTTCTTAAAAACAAAACAAAACAAAAAACAACAATGTATCAGTCAGTAGAGAGCTAATAACCTCTCTATTCGATCAACATGCACTGTAGTCAAATGTTATCCCAGCTTCCTTTACATCAACAATATTCAATATTTCATTCCCCTTATGAAATATTCTGATTACTAAATTTTGTAAGTGTGTTCGGAAAATATAATAATAATAACTAATACAACAACAGGGAAAATACTACTAAAATAATAATATTAATAACTATGATAACAACCACAAAACTAGCAACAGCAATAATAATAATAACAATCATAATGATAACTATTACAACAACAGCTAAAATACTACTAAAATAATAATAATAATAATAATAATAATAATAATAATAATAAGGATAACTATTACAACAGCTAAAATACTACAATAATAATAATAATATTAATAATAATAATAATAAAAACTATTATAACAAACAATAAACTAACAAAAACATTAACAATAATAATAGCATCAATAACAATAACTATTATAACAACTACTAAACTAACAACAACAACAACAACAATAATAATAATAACAACAACTATTATAACAGCAGCTAAAATACTACTACCATTAAAATAATGATGATGGTAATAATAATAATTGTATTGCACTTACTCTATTTACATTTTTTTTTAGCAACTGTAAATAATATATTTCAATAATGTAGCTGTAAAACGTAAGAAAAATTAAAAATACAATACATCACATACTGCACAAAATCATATACCTAATATATATATATATAACCCCCCCCCCCTCACCCCCCAAATAAATCTCATCTTTATCGGGTGTCACTTATAGGATTATATTTCTACAATCAGGATACGCACCTTAAATAATATCAATTGTATCCCCCCCCCCCATTATCGTTGTTACTGTAATGAGTACTGCCCCCAGGATAAATAATAGGGTGTCTCTTGGCTCCAGGAAGTAAATATTCATGTGAAAATTAAATTCCTGTTTATTTATTTCGTCTGCATGTGATTGGATGATAGAAGTTATTCTTCTTTTTTTGACTTAACATTACCCTTCTTTAGAAAATCGGCCCCTGTACTGTATCTCTGCGCAGTATTCTAGATGTGATCTTTCTTATTTTTTTTTTTTTTGAGTTTCCACATTGTCCCATTTAAAATTGGTAGGTGACATTTGGAGAGTGAATATTGAACTCTTATTGGTTCTTGCAAAGTAACACGGACAGTTTTGATGACCAAGGTGTCTGTGCAGAATCGTTCATGAGGGGGGTATTTTGGGCACATAAATGGCACACATCGTCCATTCAGCAGATAATTGAGTAAGTGGGTCAGCAGACTGCGGGAGAGTTAAAGTGTAATTTGAGCCCCCCTTGTCTATAGGTAATATTGGAGAGAGCAGAGAGAGGGGCTCTGTGTTTATCAGACTGAGACCACCCAGGGATGCAGCAGACAGACGTGCTCCCCTCTCCTTTCCCTGCTTCTAATTAACACCAGGACACCCCCCCCCTCCCCTCCCCTCCTCCCTCTCCATAGCCTGGACTACACCACTGGCCTCCAGCGCTTACATAAGGTGGGATGGGGGGAGGAGTCAATCTACCATCCCTCTCTTTAGACAGACACTACTAGTAAAAGGTGATGACAGGGGCTCTTCAGAACAGTCATTGAAACTTAGTGAGTGACAATGACATTCAAATCCAGAAGGGGGCAGTAACAGGCCTACAGGTTATTGAGGAACCAAAAAACTCAGCAATACCCTGCCTGCCAATGTATTCCAATGCTCCTGATCTGCAATAAAGAGGAAAAATGCAAATTATGATTGTTGCAGTCCAGAATAGATTTCGTATAGACCTCCACTGAAATGCCTTGTTTTCTTTTTGGATGCTCTGTAGGGATTTATAAATGTAATGTTAATCCCCATTGAAGGGTCAAGAAGGGTTTCAAGCAAATTACATGAAGCGTTATTTAAAAATAAAACACACACACACACACAAACACACTCACACACACACACACACACACACACACACACACACACATATATATATATATATATATATATATATATATATATATATATATATATATATATATATATATATATATATATATATATATATGTATATACACATAGTGGCAGGTCAGCACTTCTGTTTTTTTTTTTTATAAAATTGCTATGCAACCGAATTAAAATCTAAAGCAAATACAACAGCTCCTCATGGGTGGGGTTACAAACAAGGAGGCCTGGTACTTGGGAGGTGTGCCTTTTGTCCAACCCTGAAAGGGCAGTTTAGGGTTACATCTCTGCACCCTAAGGTTATGATTTAACAATAAACAGTTGCTAGATGGCAAGTTGTGCACAGTGATAAATGGAGACTGTCAGTTGTGTAATATACTACTTTATATATTGCAATATTTGCAAATATATTTGATATTGAATTTTCTTCTGGTTCATTTTTGTTGGAAAACCTGGCTCCAATAAAGAGGGGTCACATAAAAATGAAACTGTTACTTACAGGCTCTGCAGAGGTGGGGCTATAGGTATCAGCAAGCCCTGCCTCTGGCTAAGGTCTGACAACCTGACTATAGTACAAGTGTTATAAAGCAAGGGTCTTCAAACTTTCTAAACAAAGGGGTAATTTACTGTCATTCAAACTTTAAGGGGGCCGGACTGTGCCCAGTGGGAGTAAACAATGCCCCATGTTTTGTATTAGGGGGAGAAATAGTGCCTCATGGCTGGTGTCAGTGGCAAAAATGATACCCCATTGTTGGTGTCAGTGGCAGGAACAATGCCTCAAGGCAAGCAAGGGGGCCATCGTTTGGAGACCACTGCTATAGAGCTTAAAATCGAATAAAAATGTTGCTGCTTGCACATTGATTTCAGATAAACTGGAAACCTTTGTGGGCAAATATGGTACTATATTATTACCTGCCTTATTTAAGAAACTGTAAGTGTTTCCTTTTGAACACCAGATGGAAGGCAATAGAGAAAGTAGAGTTCTGGTGTTGCATTAAATTAATATAAGCAGGAAACAGGTTAAAGCTCTTTAGGGGTGGGAATACAAGTAATAGAAAACTCTGCCCCTGCGGACTATTGAACCTTTTAGCTCTGCCTGAAACTGCAGCACAGACTGAAATCCCAACATACAATGAAGCACCAAGTATCACCCATAAGACAATGTAACATGCACAATAAAAGAGAGGGAGGGCTGGAGAGAAAAAGGAAGAGCTGAAGTTCTCTATAGGCTGAACCGACCATTATTGACACCAGCAAATAGATCGGAAAGATCGCTGCCATCACCGGATGTGTCAGTCATTGAGATCTTATTGTGGAATGAAATGATAACATGGTATTTCTGCGGTTCGATATCAATAGATTTGAAATAAATAAATACAAAGTGGAGGTCAGGGGGGCTTTCTGCATGGAGTCTGGCCTGGCAGAACATCAAACATTTGTATGTATTATAAAGTAACAGAAATAGAAAATTCACATGAACTGAAACAGGAAAACACAAGCGACCCACAGAGAGGTCACAGAAACCAATATAGACAGAGAGATACATGAATAGATAGATCAACAGATAGATAGATAGATAGATAGATAGATAGATAGATAGATAGATAGATAGATAGATAGATAGATAGATAGATAGATAGATAGATAGATAGATAGATAGATAGATAGATAGATAGATAGAATGGATAGATAGATAGATAGATAGATAGATAGATAGATAGATAGATAGATAGATAGATAGATAGATAGATAGATAGATAGATAGATAGATAGATAGATAGATAGATAGATAGATAGATAGATAGATAGATAGATAGATAGATAGATAGATAGAATAAACAGATAGATAGAATGAATAGATAGATAGATAGATAGATAGATAGATAGATAGATAGATAGATAGATAGATAGATAGATAGATAGATAGATAGATAGATAGATAGATAGATAGATAGATAGATAGATAGATAGATAGAATAAACAGATAGATAGAATGAATAGATAGATAGATAGATAGATAGATAGATAGATAGATAGATAGATAGATAGATAGATAGATAGATAGATAGATAGATAGATAGATAGATAGATAGATAGATAGATAGATAGATAGATAGATAGATAGATAGATAGAATAAATAGATAGATAGATAGATAGATAGATAGATAGATAGATAGATAGATAGATAGATAGATAGATAGATAGATAGATAGATAGATAGATAGATGGATGGATGGATGGATGGATGGATGGATGGATGGATGGATGGATGGATGGATGGATGGATGGATGGATGGATGGATGGATAGATAGATAGATAGATAGATAGATAGATAGATAGATAGATAGATAGATAGATAGATAGATAGATAGATAGATAGATAGATAGATAGAGAAATGGTAAAATTAAATACATTAATTTAAATCTTGGGTGAAGGGTAAATCTTGTGTGACAACATTGATAACTAGACCCTTCACATTTGTGTTGTTTATATCAGGTATAGCACATACAAAGATATGAAGAGAAGGATATGTGTATGGAGAAGAAGGAGTGATATTAATATAGAGAAAAAGTAGGAGAGAAAATGTGTGCCTATTGTCTAGTAGTGAAAGAAAGAAAGAAAGAAAGAAAGAAAGAAAGAAAGAAAGAAAGAAAGAAAGAAAGAAAGAAAGAAAGAAAGAAAGAAAGAAAGAAAGAAAGAAAGAAAGATCATTTCCATTTCCATACTTGTTACAATCTGATAATCCATTACCTGTAAACTTAGATATACCAACTACAGGATCTGCCTAAATTATAAATTCCACTCCAATTCAGTCGGGCAGCCTACTCTCCAGGATTGATGGAAAATCATACAATCAGATTGTAATATGTGAGGTCATAGATAGATAAATATATGTTCTCAGTAGCAGCCCACATATTCGGATTGATTTACTAAAAAAAAGCTGTTCATTTGTAGCTTTGTATCAGCGATTGTTATATAATATAAGTAGGATGTGTCCATTCATTTGTACATAGGAAAGGTTTTTTTAGCACTTTTATTTATTTTTGAAAATGTAACAATTATTGGATGAAGTTGGTAATGGTTGAAAACATCCAGCACATTATACAGAAACTTTCTACAGACTGCAGAACATCCATAGCGAGCTGTAAATGAAGACAATTGAAGGTCGGACAAATATAAAGCGTCATGGAAAATGTGAGTCTGTGGCCCGGAGCTCCGACCTAAATCGGCGGGAGGAGGGGGGGATAGATCTGCGATATGTATGTGCGGGGATTGGAAGCAGAGGCATGGAACGAGTTAATGGGACTGATCACTGATGTACTAAAAGGATGATTGCTAAGTTTATAAAAAAAAACAAAAAAAAAAAACGCATCCAACCAATGATAGTAAGTTGTCCATTTTCTTTAATTTCCTCCTCACAAGATTGGGGTATTCACTATCTAGTTGTACACTTCGAAAGAAGAGAATCTCTCTCTCTCTATTTCTTTGTCTATATCTATCTATCTATCTATCTATCTATCTATCTATCTATCTATCTATCTATCTATCTATCTATCTATCTATCTATCTATCTATCTATCTATCTATCTATCTATCTATCTATCTATCTATCTATCTATCTATCTATCTATCTATCTATCTATCTGTCTATCTATATACATACATATATATATATATATATATTAAGGGAAACTGTGGGTATGGGGTTGGGGTCGGGGTTGAGGAAATCTACCTCTGAGTTTAAGGGGGCTTGAATTGCCATTGCCATCATCCAATCACGTGCAAGAAAAAATGCGGGGTTTTCCTTGTAATTAATATATATATATATATATATATATATATATATATATATATATATATATATATATATATATATATATATATATATATATATATATATATATATATTCTCCTTCATTTTCTATAAATTACTATCCATTTACATTTGTTAAAAATTAAAAACGACTTTGCAGCAATTTAAAAACGTTGAGACCTGCAGAATGTTTGTTCCATATTTTTAAATATTTATTGATCTACATACTTGACTAAAAAGCAAGAAAAATACAAGGACAAAAAAAAAAAAAAGCTGTACAGCATTAAAAAAAGCATATGAAATGTCTGCAATTTGAGATTTTATTAAACCAGGTAGAGCTGGGCTGGGGCTGGGTCTGCACTGTGGGTGACAGGTCCTCCCTGTACTGGGGATGGGGGATGGGATGGCCGGTCAGTGGTCCTGTAATGACATTATACAGCCTCCTCTGGAATGATAAGATGAAGGGGGCAGGATAAGGACATTCATTAACCTTTTGGTGCATCACACACTACATCACTTTGCATTTCCAATAAACCGCATACATTGAACTCCAGCTGTGGGGGTTGGGGGGAGAGGACTACAAGTCACATTCCCCCCAATTCAGGAGAGCAATGATGAGACTTCTATAGCTTCACCTGTGAGAGAAGCAAAAATAGCTAATGCTGATAGATAACCGAAATAGATATCTGTGAGGCATAAAGAACCATATGCTGATGAATCCCTATTAAGGCCTCTATGATGTCACCATAATCTGCAAAATATTTGGCACAAGCGTTAATAATATAATGAATTATAATATATACAGGAATCAAAGGGGGAAGGTAGAAGAGGAAAAGGACTGAACCGATAAAAGACCCATTCTAAAATCTGTGTGTGCATAATATCAGATGGAAATGGCATTGTTATATATCTTATATATATATACACTAT